>NC_039292.1:11642199-11802199 GCF_003368295.1 Carassius auratus | reverse complement strand
TTATTTGTTAAATATCTCTATATTAAATAATTATTTTTTAAATTACTTTTAAATATTTGTATTGCTATTTGTTATAATATTTCTATATTAAATATTTGGTGTGTGTGTGTGTGTGTGTGTGTATATATATATATATATATACGTATGTATTACTTTCATTTACAGTATTATAATTTAATTTATTTTGAATAAACAATCTTTAATTATATTTATTTTATTTTTAATTGTTTTCATTTTTTTCATCATTTATGTATGCATTTTTTTAGTTTTAGTATTAGTTTATATTAAGCAGTATTTATTTTTTATATAGGCGTATTGATCTTTTTATTATAATTTATATATATTTATTATAATTTTTGTATTATTCATTTTTTATTTCACTTGAACTGTGTGCAGTTTAAGCGTGTTTCTCAGACAGACATTTAGTTTTCCAGTGGACCACACTTCTGGAGGAATTGCTTTTAGGGTCTTTCTCTGATCCATCCTTCAAAAGGTAGAGCTGAAGTTCATCTAATTGGCGGTTCGTCTTTAATTAGTTTGTCTCTTTTGCATGGCTGCCATTAGGAATTGAAAGCAGCGGTGTGACATCACCATCCCCCCACCACCCCTTCACTTCACCCTCCCTTCCAGCCCTGTCTAATTCATTTCATCTTCATTTCCCTAGATCCTGTTTTTAAAGTTTTATTTATGCTGTCATTTATTTAATAAGGGATTATTTATTTAGCGCATCAAATCATTCTGGAATGAATATTTATATATTTGTGGGGGCTTTAAATATTTACATGGTCCCCTCCACTTTCTCTGGTGCCAAGCCACAGTAATGAATGTTGTTGTTGGATATGCAGCGGAATAACAAGACTGGTTTGAAAGTAAATAATCCTTTGCATATATTTGAACTTAATTGCTTTGAATGTATTATGAGAGTTTATGCTCTGATCTAAGTGTAATTTGAAGTATAAAACTGAGCGAGGTCACGGTGGTGTTAGTGCACATGAATTTTATTATTATTAATTTAAATGGGATTGGATGGTTTCGTGATTTGCCAACTAGCATAGCGATGTTTTGCTTTGTTCATTTTTTAAACCCTAGTTTCCTTCTGACTTCTTGACCTGATGGCATCCTCTCCAAGTTCCAGGAAATCTAAAAGAGGCTTAGCCACTTACCATATTTTCCGGACTATAAGTCGCACTTTTTTGCATAGTTTGGCTGGTCGTGCGACTTACAGTCAGGTGCGACTTATTTATCAAAATTAATTTGGCATGAACCGAGAGAAATGACCCAATAGAAAACATTATCATCTACAGCCGCGAGAGGGCGCTCTGTGCTGCTCAGTGCTCCTGTAGTCTACACTGAGCAGCATAGAGTGCCCTCTCGCGGCTGTAGATGGTTATGTTTTCTCTTGTTGCTTGGTTCTAAATAAATGCGACTTATAGTCCGGTGCGACTTATATATGTTTTTTTTCCTCGTCATGACGTATTTTTGGACGGATGCGACTTATACTCAGGTGCGACTTATAGTCAGAAAAATACGTTAAGCCTGCTTTCATTTCTTACCACTTGTTTTACATTAAACTATTTTATTTACACACCCTTTCGGGTTTCAAATTCGTGACTCTTAGGCAACAAGGTGTTACAGGCTACAAATATAAATACCATTCTGTAAGATGTTATCTTAATGTGGTATTGCATGAATCCTTTGCTGAGAAGGCAATCCCTGAATTTATTGCGGCCAACATTGAGAGATAATGTTGATTGTTTATAAACTATCATAAACTAATAAACTTAATTTAGCTTGGAAAAATATAAATAATTGTTGTTCTTCACTCATTGTTTGTCTGAGTTACGTATTTTGCCTTTATTAAAAGTATTGTGCTGTTAGCTTAGCAACATGCTAAAATCAAACTCTATTGAAATTGATTGTGAGTTGAATCTGTTTTGCGAAGCACGCTTTGTAACACAGGCCTAGCCTGAACATTAGCTGCACCCTAGCACTAATTTTAGCCAAAATGAAATGTGGCATTGCATGCATTATTTGTTGAGAAAGGAGTCCCAGAATTCATTGCAGCAAGATAAGTGGGGGAAAAAATGCCTGACAAGGAGACAAATGTCAACTGTATATAAAAATGTCATTCAGTGTGGAAAAGTATCAAAAATAATTTAATTTCCTTAATGTTTGTGTGAGTTGCGTCTTTTTTTCCTTATTGAGAGTATTGGGCTATTAGCTTAGCAACATGCTAACATCAGACTCTTTTGAAATCATTTGTGAGTTTAGTCTCCTGTACGAAGCTCACATTTGGAACAGAGGTCATTCCTGGCAAATGTTTATAATGTAATGTATGGCTTAGCGCGAACATCAGCTGCAGCATAGCATTAATTTTAGCCAAAATACATGTGGCATTGTAACAGTGCAGTTAGATGAGTGGGGGGAAAATGGCTGACAAGGAGGGAGAAATGTTGGTTGTAAATAAATCTTTATTTCTTTAGTATGAAAAAGCTTAATAAATAATTATTTTACTTAATGTTCATGTGAGTTACTTATTTTTATCCTAGCTAGTGTATTGCAATGTTAGCTTAGCAACATGCTAACATCAAACTCTATTGAAATCGATTCTAAGTTTGGTCTCATATGCGAAGCTCACGCTGGAACAGAGGTCATTCCAAGCAAATGTTTATAGCCTAATGTAACGTATGGCCTAGCGTGAACATTAGCTGGAGCGTAGCATTATCTACAGTGTAGCTAGACTGTTCAATCAGAGGTTGTCTCCATACTATTACCACAGCCCCTAATGAGCAGCTCCTAGCAGGTGCGCAGGGCGAGTAGCACCCTGATTTGTTCTGCATGCTAAATATGGCCTGTAATCTTTATTCCTCTGAGTAGCTTATTAAAAGTGAAAGGAAGATGAAACCTTCGAGTGTGCGGACCATTCCTTTTCTGCTACTGTTTATCAGCGGATCTTTTTCCTTCGTATTATTGGGGTTATAGTAACCTTAGTGGGTGATAGATGTGGCGTGTGACTTCAGGTAATAATAGCCATGATGGATCCCTACCTGAGCCCAGGAGATGTAATCTTGCAGGATGCGAAAGATAAAGTGGCAGCCGGTTGAAAGATACACACGTAGCAGCGGCGCCAATCCAGCGACGCACTTTATCACAAGGCAGACAACACTGGGGTGTCCAAATTTATGATGGCTTGCTGTGTCTTTAATTCATCAATGGTTAACTCGGCCCCAAGTGTATTCATCGTTATCTGCTGGTTGGTGAATAATGTCTTATCTAGAGAGTAAATATTCAGTTTGTTTGTTTAGTTAAATTATAATTATGCACAGTAGCTTCTGATCTCAGCTGTAGAGACATTCCTGAAATGTGAGCCGACCAAATTTCGCATTAAATTCATAAAACTATTTAATTTACTATTTATGTAAATTGTGAATGGTTTTCTGAATGTTAATTAGTGGCATTCCTGTGTTGTAACATACTATAATTTGTCCACATCTAGAAATAGTTCACTTTTTTTATTATAATTATTATTTAATTAAAAATAAATAAATAAATCAGATTTCTCTCAATTTAATGGCTAAATTTAATATTCATCGTATTTTTACTTGAGGCTTAGTATGGTTTATCTATTGTGACATAGTGCTGGATATCAAAACATTTTGCAAGCCTAAATCTTGCAGTATTTTATAATAGAGATTCGTTGCAGGCTGGACTCAAAATTGAATCACGTACAAGACCACCACAACTCAATATATAATAACATGCACAATAATAGTATTTAATTAGGGCACAAATCGTCATTCAGACATACATTTTAGCATGGTTGCAATGCTGTATTTGACCAATCAGCATCCAGGACCAAAACTATGTGTTTTATATGTATTAAATTGGCCCCAAATTGCGTAATGATAGTCATGTGATATCTAAATGTGAAAGCTAAGTGTTTTATTTTAGAATAAAAAAAAAAAAAAAATCAAACAATGAGGCTAATAACATTTGCGCGTATGTGTATAGCCTCCCGCTCCAATCTCCCTGCGCAGCAACAGCACGCGGTACAAGGTGGCACAGTCATTGCTCCATTAGCAGGTAATTAATGAAGCTCATTTGTGTAACTGTTATTAAGCTCTTTGAAAGATTGTTTGTGTTCAGATGAAATGAAACGCATCCCAGAAGCCATCCATTGTGGCGGGCTAAGATTAAAAGAGCAGTAACACTCTTTGAAAAATGTTATTTTATCGATGGCGATTTTTCACCATACCCGCTGGGCCACCACTGACAGGGAAACGCCGTAGTCCTCCTTCATGTTGATGTCCTTTTTTAGTCTACAGTACCTGGGGAGAACAGTAAGTGTGACTGATTCATTCCTTGACCAGTAAAAGGTGTCAGCCAGGTGAGAATGGATGTGGTGGCTATTGACATGAAGAAAATGCCTGCCCTGTTGTCCAGTTCACTCAGCATGGGTAAAGAGACTGGCAAAATGAGCTGAACAGAAGCTACAGCTATGCTTTCCTGGTTTTGACCAAGTGAAGGGCATTGCTGTTAGTGGTATTATTGCTTCTGGTTTGAAACCTAGTGAGCTGCCTAGCTGGGCAGTATTTTCAGGGCAAAGTATGATGACCAAATAGGCTGTCTAGGTCTAGATGCTAGCTGCGCTGTATTTTTATTGTTATAGTTCATGCAAATAGCAAGGTTTTTTGTTTTGTTTCTGTTTTTCTACACACATGAATTAATGACTCAAATCATCTGGAAACCTTGTATCTTGTGTAGCAATACTGCTTAATCTCAGCATAGCAGCATGCTAAAAGTGATACTGAAGCATCCAGACAGAAACATGCTCAAATGTTTCCAAAACCCTTAGCAAACTAAAGGAAAAAGTGTCAAAAAGTCCTCTCAGAAGCTTAGCAAACCTTGCAACCTTAGCAACATCAGAGCACCATGCTAAAAACAACCCAGAAAACCTCAGGAAACACATAACAACATCTTAAAATGTGTTTAGAGAACTCTAGCAAGCATACTGTATTTGTTAAAAATTAGCAACATGTTAAAACAACTTAAAAAACCTCAGCAACCTCAGAGCGACATGTCAAAATCACTCACAGAAGCTTATTAGCAAACTTTATATCTCTACATATTAAAATATGTTCTGAAAACTTTTCATGTTCTGAAAACAACACTGAGATCCTTAGCCACTTTATAGCGATGTCAAACCTTAGCATCTCTACCTTTTACAACTGCATAGCAGCATGGCAAAATTAAACAATCATTTTAGTTGGCTTCAGTTAGCAAACATAAATTTCCTTCAGTTATTTCCAAACTTAATTATACCCGATAACTTTTATTGTATAAGCTTTTGTTACTTTCACTGTTCATTTTAATTTCACACAGTCTGCTAGTTTCACTTTTGCTGTAATCGTGTATGCCTGACGTCTAAAATAAATGTTGTTTATAGTGAATGCCCCTATAATTTTTGTTTGCGTTATATTTACAATTTAGTTTTAATCGAAATGCATTCGCTAATGGAGCGAACAGCAATCAAGATCATGCAACAGAAGTGCATGCTCTCTGACTCGCTCTGGTTCTCACTCTGTCTCTCTCTCTGTCTCTCTCTCTCTCTCTCTCTCTCTCTCACTCGCTCTCCTTACCATCAAATAAATTTAGTAACCTGTAGACTGTTTTGCTTGCTTGCTTTTGACACATCTGACCGAACTACAAACTTTCCAGTGATGTCTGTGAGATATTTACTCGAAAAGCTTGCGCGTATGCTTATCAGCTCGTGCACATCGCCATAAACATTATATTAATTACTTACATGTACTTCATAGACATCCTTAATCTCTAATAACTTAATTCTACTCTCTGTTGTTCTGTTGTCAGTGTTTATTTTCTGTACACAGCTCTGTTCACATGCTGTGTAGCATCAGCTTTTGTATCAGGGCATTTGTATGAGTATGAGTACAGTAGCGCAGTATCGGTATCGGTGCATCCCTAATGTTCAGAGAACTGTAGCAAATGCATGTTAAAAACTACTCTGAAAAACTTAGCATCTGTTTAGCAATATGTTAAAAACACAAAAATCCTTAGCCTTTATATCTAGGTCAAAAAGTACTCACAGAAGCTTAGCAAACCTTAGCATGTGTACCTTTAGCACAGCAGCGTTTTAAAATGTGTTTGGAGTGAACTCTAGCAAACACGTAAAAAGCTTTGAAAATGTTAGCATCAATTTAGAAACATGCTAAAAATAAATAAAGATTAATGAGTTGCTGGATTTATGAATATTAATCAGGTTTTGTGCGTTCACTCGAACTGTTTTGCAGAAATCAAAATGGGGACAATAATAGATGAGCGTCAGCCAATGAGATTGCCATTTGCACGTTAGTTCCGCCCACTACTGGAAAACCTGCCAGTTCTTAACAGCTGAATTCCAAATGAACACTGTTATTTTGACAGGAAAATACAACAAAGTATATAATTTATCTGTGACGCGTCAATTTTCTCTCTCTCTCTCTCTCTCTCTCTCTCTCTTTCTCTCTTTCCTTCTGTCTGCTTGTGTGTGAAACAAAGCGACGGCGAGTCGTGTGCATTCACACTAGAGTTTACGGTACCTCAAATACAGGTGCGTTGCGGATTTATTTAGTTGAACTGAAAAATATCACAAATCGCTTGATGGAGAGTAAAACACTAAAGCGCTCAGTTAGTGTTCAGCAAATGAAAATATATTTGTGCTAAACTTATACTTAGCCTCAAACTCACACACTGGCGAGTAAAATTTGAGAATTTATTAGCCATTGGCTAATATTAGACATCATTTAGTCACCCAGAGTGAAGATTTAGTAGTGTAGAGGGATGTCCAGTGTTTTTACCCAATCGTACTTGTTTTTGTGCTTCTAAGTATTTTTAGATTTTTATTTCAAGCCATATAGTGTCTCCATGCCTGGTATAATCCGCCCTTTATTCCTCTCTATGTGATAGTATCATTTCCTCTCACTGGTGTCCATTGGCAGCTCTGTATCTGTATCCTGGACTGAATGGCCCGGCTCTCTTACAGGGATCTGATTTCCCTCAAGAGAGGATCACATTGGCTCTTTTTTTCTTCTGGCTTTTCTACTGATTGAGAGAGAGAGAGAGAGAGAGAGAGAGAGAGAGAGAGAGAGAGAGAGAGAGAGAGAGAGAGAAAGAAAGCCAGGAGGGATTGGGTGGAGAAATGAAAAGTAGTTTGTGAACAAACGTACAGGGAGATAACTCACAACAGTATACAGCCAACACACACTCGCACACACACACACACACACACACACACACACTTGGTTTGTTTTGGCACACCAACAAAGACGCACCGGAAAGAAACATCTCTTTGGGATTTATATTTAGCATCTGATATGAAATATTTCATAAATGGCGTGAATAAGTCACAGATACTATGATAAGTCACTTCATAACATCTGCCATCATAACACAACAGGCCTTTATTTAGGTAGAACTGATAATGTGACCAAACAGTGTGTTTTTTTCATTAATTGGTCTTTGATTATTTTGGTATTATGAATTATTGTATTTTTATATTACCTTTATTATGATTATTATCATTATCATTGTTGTTGTTCTTGAACATAAAATGTATATATTTTGATTACTAAATTTTGCAATTGAATAATTTATTATTATTATCATATGCCATTTTTATTTTATGTATGTCTATTTATATTTTATATAATGTAATATTGTATTGTATTATATTAATTGTATATTATAATAATGCTTAATAAAGTAGTATATACAGTACAAATGGATTTAAAACCAGACCAATTACTTTTAGCATTTATATTAATTATACATTTCACTTGTATTAACATATTTACAGTTTGTTTATGTATCATGTCAAATGTAAATTATATGTTAATGCATGTAAAATAAAGTAGAATCTTATGAATATTTATACTATTATGAAAAGTAAATAGCCAGCGTGATGGTTGTCAGTGATCTGTAATGCTGCAAGCATCAAGATGACTTTATTAAACAGGAAAATGAAAGAGGAGAGAGTCTGGCTGGGCCAGCAGTCCTCTGGATGGCACCGATTTAGGGAGGAACTGGCTCTTTGTCATTGCTGTTAGCATTAGCTAGAGATTTGCATACATTTCTGTGGGGAAAGCATTAAAGGAACGCAACAAAGAAAGGAAAAGACTAATGCACTATTGAAAGTCTCCCTTTCAAGATTTAAAGAAGCTCCATTAGAAATGGATGACTGCTCTTGTAGTTTTTATTACATTTTCTGTCAGTGCTCTCCGCTCCTCCTGTGGAAGTCTTTGATTATGGTCCAGGTTTGGAAGAGAATGCAAGGAGGAGGAGGAATGGAGGCTATTGTGTTTGTACCGTGCAGATGTTGTTTGCTGTCTTCAGCACCGGTGTTTTTGTTATTTCATAAGTGCAGCATTTAAATCTCAATAAATCTGTCTACAAACAGAGTCCTTCAAAGTCTAGTTAAGTTATATATTCTGTCTCTCTGCATGTCTGTCCCTCTGTCTGGCTGGATGTCTGTCTATCTGTTTTGTCTGTCTGTCTGTCTGTTTATCTCTGTGTGTGTCTGTGTGTCTGTCTCTTTGTCTGTCTGTCTGCCTGTCTGTCTCTCTCTTTGTCTGTCTGTCTGTCTGTCTGTCTCTGTCTCTGTCTTTCTGTCTGTCTTTCTGTCTGTCTTTCTGTCTGTCTTTGTGTCTGCCTGTCTGTCTATCTAGCTCTGTGTCTGTCTCTCTCAGTCTGTCTGTCTGTCTGTCTCTCTCTCTCTCTCTGTGTGTGTCTGTCTCTCTCTCTCTGTCTCTGTCTGCCTGTCTGTCTGTCTCTGTGTCTGTCTGTCTGTCTATCTGTCTGCCTGTCTGTCTGTCTCTGTGTCTGTCTGTCTGTCTGTCTCTCTGTCTGTCTCTGTCTGTCTGTCTATTTCTGTGTCTGTCTGTCTCTCTGTCTGGTTTAAATGGTATGTATGTTTCTTTCTTACTCCAAAATGTAGAATATAATTATTATAAATAGTAATATAATTATATATAATTATAATTATAATATATAATTTTAAGTATTTATTAACAATTTTATATACCTTTCAAATATAAATGTATGGTATGGTTCTTGCTTACTCCAAAATTGTTGTTATTATTATGTAAAACATTATTAAAATATATATTTTTATTGCAATTTATTATAAATTGTATACATTTTATGTATGTATATTGTATATATGAATCTTAATAAATAAGGGTATTTGCTTACTCAAATAAAGAATATAACAGTAAAAAAACAACTATTATTATTATGGTTATTGCTTGTATGTGTTTTTTTATATATATTTTGTCAGCTAAAAATATTATTATTATTATTATTATTATTATTATTATTATTATTATTATTATTATTATTATTATTATTATTATTATTTAAAGTTTTTGTAATGCTTTTGACACTTATTGTTCAGTAAGTCTGTTGAGAGGTCACAGGAAACCATGGCTCGAAAGACAATTCAGACCAGATTCAAACCTGTCTCTCTTGAACCATGTGAACTAACTGCTAGGCCACATCTCCAACCATTGACATTTTCAATAAACAAGCACAGAAGCAACTGGACAGCTAAATTGCTTTTGTGGAAGAGCATTATTTCATATTTGCCATTCGTCAGTATAGCAGACGGTAGCACTTCTGCCACGCCGAGTACAGCACAACCGCTCCTGCTTCACGCGCTCCACATACACACATCATCACACACCTGGAGCGGAGCACGCGGAGGGACGCTCCTCTAGGACCCTACCCACAACTCTTATCACTCTGACCTGAATTCAGCGACGGTGGACAATTTCCCAAGCAGCTGGGGATCAATCAAAACCCACTTCAAATGTGCCCACATGCCACTTTTACATTAGGACGCCACACTGTTCAAAATAGGGTGTTTTTCACTTGTGTTCTTGATTACTGCACAGGTGGAGTTGTTCTCCTCATGGGGCCCCCGGGAGCCAAATGAAACCTGCCCCCCTCGAGTGCTATCTCTTCTCCCCAGGATGGGCTAATCTGCATTGGGGAGGGGCATGTGGCTGGGACTGTTAGTTTTGCGGGGTACAAGCTTGAACATGTGCCTCCACATCTGGCTTGCACTTCCAGGCTTTTGTGGATGGCAGGGCTGGGATTCTTTATGTGTGCCCAGTCAAGTCGGAATAGCAAAAAGAGGTTAGATTTGGCTCCCGGCAATATTTTCCATCACTTCTCCCACGCTTACTAATCGTATCAGTTTTACTGGTTGATCATTTTGACTTGAAGTGTTTTACCTAGGTACTCGTGTCCGTCCAGCACAGCAGCCACTATTGTTCTTTTCCGTTAGCTTTACAGGAATCTCGACTTTCTCAGCAGGTGTCAGTGTATTATAATCAGGACCTTATATCTACGATGTCCATGCTTCCTTGTAAAACTAAAAAACATAAAGGTAATTTGTGATTTATGAACCTGGAAGAGACACTGAAATCAGTTCAGTCTTTGTAGGCCGATACAGACATGTCGATAATTATTAGCATGTTATGGCATGATAGTTAAACGTATTCTGTGTATTAAAGCATATGTGCGAACACATTTAACTGAAATACATTTAAAACAAAACACTAAAAAGTAAAACCAGTGATCTTAAATGCTACATGTGAAGAAAAATAAATATTGATTTTGAGATTTGATAAAGGTTATATTTAACAGTAAAGGTTGTTTAGAGGGAAGTTTGTTATTTTCTGAGCTCAGGATCCCTTTAATGATAATAATAGTTTATTTATTACAATTAATAATTATAATTTTGCAGTAGAGAACCATCAAACGTTTCGGCAGTAAGCCTTCTTCAGTGAATCATGCAAAATTATAATAAATTGTAGAGAAGATTAAGAAGAGTAAGCGAGTGTTGACCCCTGACTAAAGTATGATGTGATCGAGTGATCTACGCACCCTAGACTAAAGTTGAGTGCAGTGAACTTTATTCTTACAATTAATAATTCAATTTATTCATTTATATAATTATATCAAATATGTAATTGATATAATTATAATATAATTATTATACTTCATTATTTATACTTATATGTTTATACTTATTCTTAATTGTGCATATTTATAAGATTACAAGTATTTATTAGAATTAATTATCAATAGTAGTAGTAGTAGTAGTATAACTATTATTTATCAAAATAGTTACATTAAGGATAATAATAATAAAAAAATATTGGTGCAAAAAGAAGAAGAATCTGTTTAGTAAATGCATATTTTTAGAATAAAATAGATTTTCATCTATTCTGTATGAAATATAGAAAAAATATAGTAAAAAAAAAATTTTTTTTAACAGACTCATTTTAAATATTGCATAAGCCTAACAATTAGCAGCAAAGTTAAAAATAATACAACCAATTCTTGTATGTAAGAGGTTGTCGACTAAAGGGCACTAAAACCTATGTATAAAAATGTAATTTGCTTCTCAAGTCAATTTAATATCATTTACCATACAAAAATGTCAGTATTTTAATAATGTTTTCAGGCTGAACTCTTTGTGAAAACTGTAGTGCAAGTCTGATCTCGCCATTTCCACACAGTCTTTCCTTTTGTATCTCATCACATAATGTTTGTGGCTGAGCAACAATTCGCCTCAGATGCTCATCAACCAATAATACAAAAATAATCCAGATTATAGCCGGGATAATGATGTTGTCTGAAGCCATTAATGGAGGCAGGTAAGTGGGGGGGATAGTTTTGGAGAGGAAACTTCAGTGTTATGTTACACTGGGCTTGTAAATTATGGGCATCCTGCCAAAAACTCATTTCAACTCTTTCTAATTGGCCTCATTGTAGATGAAAAATTAAATGGCCAGCGTGGCTATTAACGCTGACGGTTATGGATGGCTCGCTGTTGTACTTAATACGGCCACTTGCTTGTCCCTTTTATTTCCACCACAGTGTTCTGTCCAGCCGTGATGTATGTGCTGGAGAGAGGAAACCGTAGACACACAATGGGGTTTCAGCCCACTGGCTGAGGGCCAGACTGGGAGGCCTGTCAGGCCGCTAGAGTAATTGTCTGGATTGGTAGGAGTTGCTATGTAGTTTCACTTCAGACTGGTTTTGTGTCGAGCTTGTGGACCACTTTTATCACTGGGAAAAATGGGATTGGGAAATGACACCAGTCACGTCACTGGCTCGATATGTCAGTGCGTTAAAAACTAGCTAACCTGGAATCAGTCAAATTTTATGATGGTAGTTCATTGTGAAAATTGGTTTGAGAAGCTGCCAGAGATTCTGAATCGGGATTTTGAATCACTGTTGCCCAGATATCTCAGTTGGCTCTTCTAAATGTTGAAAGTGAATGATCATCATTTGTTCAATTACTGCCTCAATGATCTATAGAAAATGCAAACATCTCTTACTAACCACATATTGCATCAGGGCAGCTTTAACTGTGCCTTAGTATGCGGCAAGTTTTGTGAAAAAGATTTAATCTATACATTTAATTTATGCTGAAATTAATGTCAATTACTTATAATTGAAACAGACCTGACGCGGTGATATGCAACACAGATATTGCAAAGTTAAACTGGATTGTTAGCAGTTTGTAAAAAAGTTTTTTGTACTAACCGAATACAAAAAAATAATAATAATGCAACTATTTAGTAAATGCTTATAAAGTAATATATAATGCAAACAAGTGATCTAATTAAGTAACGTTTGAAATTTTTTTTTTGCATCATTTATGATTATTTTTAATCCTAATAATTTGTATATTTTACAAATCTACGACTTTAGAATTTTTAAATTATTTATGAAACTTACTAGCAATTTCTTAATGAAATATTTCATGAATTTTTTTTCTTCAGTGTAATTATATATACATTTTTTACAAATGTGCAACTTTACCAGAACCAGTATCTGCTACTGTTTAAAAAAAAATATATATATATATATATATTTTTTGCCGTTATCTAAAGTAATAAAAAAGCCCAGAAAGAAGAGTAGGTCCTTTCATTTAGTATTTCTTTTATATATATATATATATATATATATATATATAACCGTTCTCATGAATCTGAAACAGTCTCCATCTGAACTGGTCTCAATACCGACCGAACCGAACTTATCAGAATCAAGTGGTTGAGTCACAGAGGTTCTTGAAGCTCTCGAAAGACAACTAAATCACAGAATCACATGGATGCTGGTTTGACATTGGCGTCCTTTATCTTCTTATTTGTAATGTCGAAAAAGAGAGAATCGCTGTTCCAAAGTTCTAGAGGGAATTTCGCTTTCAGTCGTTACCATGGGAACAGAAAGGATGAAGATGTATCTGTGTACAGTAGTTGCCAAGCCTTGCTGACTTAGTGTGTATTCCTGCCTGAACATGCCTGCATGCTTTTTTGCATGTTATTGTGTTTTTCTCTCTGTTGGCATAGGCGATGGAGATTCATGGTGTTAGTTTATGGATTTGCTTCTCAAAATAATGTAAAAGCCTCTTGGATGAAGGTCCACAAAAAAAAAAGAAGAAAAAAAAAGAGATAATACAGCAGGAACACATTCAGAACAGTTCACCGGAGAAATGCCTCATTAAAGAAGGTCACTTCATCATTTGAGTTTGCCACAGACCTTATGTTAACCCTCTCTTTCTCCGTTTAAGTGGTTTAACTGTTGGTTATTTCACACCCTATTAGCCTGACTTTAGAAATAGTGTTAAGTCAGTTCTGCGGTCACTGCAGGGGTGACAGTTTGGCAGAGGAAGAGTCGATGAATGTGACAATGATACGAGAGGTTCATCTGGAGTCTATTAGCGAACAGTCACCACTGCTTATTCTGTGGAAGGACGGAAGGCTAATTGGATTAGGAAGGAGGCGTGTTATAGGGTCCTTGATATGAAAGCTTCTCTGCACAGCTGAGGCCGATGCGTCTTTGCCCCAATCAAAACTGATAGCGCCGCGACTCCTTTTCATTCTGCTCCCAGCATGCCATTCTAATTATTTGTCTTTTTTATTCCTTTCGACAATTCCAGTGATTTTTTTGTGTTGTTTTTACCGAAGAGAGAAAAAAATAAATACAATTAACGTCTTTTTTTTTCTGGAGTGCTGTTTGGTTTTTAGTGCTCCATGAATTGAACCGATTGAACTGTGGTTCTCATGTGGGATATTTAGGTCTGCAATAGACTTTTTTTTCTTCTTTACTTTTAATCTTCATGTACCATTGGTTCTTTTCTTCCGGAGCTCTACAGCGCTGCATAAAAGCTGTTTGTGTTTGGACGCTCCACACATTGAGCTGTGGTGCTCAAGTGGAAAATTAAGGTTTGAATCTGGCATGTGACATTTCATAATACAGTTTTTTTTTTTCATTTCTCGTGATTCAGTCATCTTATGTTTCAGTCATTTTTTGGTTCTGTTTTTTATCTGTAAAATAGTGGTGAGCAGAGACCGTTTTGAATTTGAATTAGCTATTATTTTTTTGTAATCTAGCAATATTTCATTTTGTTTCTGCTTTATTTCGTTTACTGATTTTTTTTTTTACATTTTAAATAACAATAAAAACATTGGAAAAAAAAAACATATTTTTACATTTTGTCTACATAAAAACCTATTAAACACAATTTGTGCCGTCGTTTTTGCCCTTTTTTTTTTTACCTTTTTGCATCAGGTCATTGGCATGGGGCAAGTTGTCCTAAAGGAACCTCCCATTAAACGACCTGTAAATTCAATTTACACAGTAAAAAAAATACTCAAAACAAGTCCTAAAATACGCATGCATATGTCACCAGTCTGGTTAACAACTCTGACAAGCATCAAAACGTGCATGATTTCCAGAGTGAACGCAATGCTCCTGAAGATGAACCCCCTTCTGCCCACGCAGACGCACAGTCTGAGCATGTTGGGGCATGCTAACTCAACACGACAGTATGCTTCATGTGTGCTGTGGCAGAAGAATGCAGTTATTAAGCAGAGCACCTGCAGGCAGAAGAACTCTCCTACCACTAACCAGAAGACAAAGTAGCCAGAAAAGCCCTGAGTGGGCTGAGCAGCGAGCTCTAATGTGCTGCTTTTATTCATCACGGCCCGCGTCCACTCCTGCACCGCCGCGAGGGACAGTGAACGATTTGGACTATTCAGCCTCATTACAGAGTCATATTAATATTTAACAGGCTGAAATTGAGAAATAACGAGGTAATTGATGGCATCAAAAAAACGAAGTGCTTGAACTCTATTGTATTATTTAAATATTTGTGATAATGTCGCAATTACGGCTGAAAATGCAATACGGTAAAATATTTAAGTCCAATAAGTCGAATTAAGAAAAGCAAGGTTACAGTGTTGCAACAGAGCTTTAAATCACATCCCTCGAAATTTAATTACAGATATAAAGGAAAAAAAAATCAGATTTGTTGGCTCTACTGTGGAAGATTTTCTCCCGCAGAGCATAAAACTCTGACTCAGATGTGTGAAATATGAATTTGCATTGAGATTTCGTAACAGGCACACGTGAAGATTATGCGGAGGGTGCTTCGCGTTACGGCTCTTTCTTAAAAGCTCCGTTGATCCAAGACCTGCCGCTGTTGATTTACTCGTACCTTAGACATCATGAGGGAGATGATGTATGCAGGTCTGAGATCAGGGATAGTTATTAAGTGTATAACTCAGAGGGTGCTGAAAGTTCATGCATCTACTATCTGCTTCTTCAAATTGGTCTTGTTTTTTTCCCCCTTTATGTTGTATTTGAGGTCATAAGTCAAAAAAGTCCCTAGTGTTAATTTGATAAGCAACCTTGAGCTTGTGGAAAGGTGCTATACAAAAAAAGCATAAAACCTCTTCCTCTTCCGTTTCTTGTTTTTCTTTCTTTAAATTGTTTGTAAAAGAAGTTGAGATTCTTAAAGTGGAAATCAGACCTTGGATGATGTATATCAGATAGTGTTGTCATTGTCTGTTGCCATAGTACCATAAATTAATTTCACAGACAACAATATTGACCAAAACTCTTAAGTGCTACACATATGCTTATCTCCGTTATGAGATAAAAAAAAAAAAAGAAAGACCAAGAACAGCACTAACAAGCAGTTTGTTAGTCATTGGACACAGAATATGGAGAAATGGCCTTATAGGAACATCCGTTTATTTACCGGATCATTACCTTGCAATTGATGATAACAAACACACACACAAAGAATTGACACAAACATACGCGCACGTGCATTAAGGGAAAAAACTTTTATTTTGAGGCACCATAAAAAGCCAGTGCACAGACAAATTGCAAACAGCTGCCGGCACACCTGTAGCATTTCTCATTTTTCAGCACAGATTTGCTGGCTGGTTGACTTAGAGGGCGTAATCGGAAAGCAGCACAAATAACACTGAAATGAAGTCTCGTGCACTGGAATCAGTCATAATACAAATGGTGAAATATGACCCTGCTGTGTCAATAAAGGGGCATATATAGAGATATACTGAATATGAAATGTGAATACCGACATGTTAATTATATTTTTAAAAAAAGAACAAAACATGAAATCTTTAAAATTATTTTATTATTATTCTATTTTTTATTTTATAGTTTGAAGCAAAAAAAAAGATTGATTCAGTAATTCATGCATCAAAGGGTTAAGTAAATAACTGTACAGAGGAGTTCTGGTTAATAAATAAAGGATTTCAGATCGTTTTTAGATCCATCTTTAACCAGCACAGGGTGCCTGACTATGTTGATCTGTGCTGGTGAAATGACAGCGATGAGTGTCAAACCACCACGAGCGCGAGAACGAAACCGAGAGGAACACTAATGGACTGAATCCAGCCAGTGAATTTGCCAGTCCCCAGCCTAAATAGATGGCCAATTTGTACAATCGTCCGCCTGAACATAAGCATCTTGGGCCACTTTAATTGGTCAATTTCCCGCTTGTATTGAGTGCCCGGTTTGATTTATTGCCTTTTTTAAGAGGCCATGGGGACCTGGTGAGAACAGCTGTGCCAGACGGCAGACGCAGTTGCAGCGTTGTTGGGAAAACAAGGAGGCGAGCGCCGAACATCCAGCAGCAGCAGACGGAGAGGAGCAGATATTTGGGGGCGGGTGGTGGGTGCTATAGTTCAGAGGGGAGGGGGGTGATGGAGATAAGCTGTGAAGTAATAGCCTGCTGCATATGAATTCTGCACAAACGATCATTTTAACAGTAAAAATACAACACAAAAAAATCAGCTAATTGGTTAAGGCTTAGTTTCCCTTACAGAAAAACTGTTATAGATATATACATTTTTCAACTGTATTTTGTATTTTTTTGTTTGTTGTTGTTGTTTTTTTGTTACCAGCTATGTACATTAGGGTTTTAATTGACATCTTAAGTTATTAAATTAATGTTTATTGCATTATGTTATCGTTGTGTCTTGGTATGATGGTGTTTTGTATCCGTGTGTATAACACCATGCACCTTATACAGTACATTGCTGTTTGAAAACGTTTGGAAGTTCAGTCCAGTAAAAGTAACATTTTACTTATTTTATCATACCTCATCTTATGTCGTTCCAAATCTACATAATTTTATTAATGAATAATGACTACCATTCCTCTATTTCTTCAATTGTATGTCTTAAGAATACCTGGACAATAATGCAGAGGCATGTAGACTTCCTTTATGACACCTTTATTTTGTTTTTTAGTTTTTTTCCTTTTTGGCATAGAAAAGAGCAACCAGCACATTTCTCAGTTTGTTTTCAATGTTAAAGATTTCATTTTTAGGTGAACTTTATCCCTTTAAAATATATGTGTATATAATTTATCTGTGTGTACAGTATACACTGAAGAAATGACAAGAATAGCATAGTGCACTTTTCTTAACATAGTCAAGTGAGCGATGAGTATAGGGAGTTTAAAGCGGAAGATGAGTGAAGAATAAAAGACCAAGAGAGCCAATGGAAACAACAACAGACAAGATGAGAGGAGGTAGAGACAGTTGGCAGGAGTCATGTCTGCTGTCTGGGAGAGGCAACGAAGGGATGGATTTCAGCAAACAGACCCATGTGAGCGTAAACCCAGCCTTGAAGAGCCAAATAAAATAAAAATAAAAAGAGTGAGAGAGCTTGACTTGATTAGTATATTGTGATGATTGCAAAAGGATTTTTGTGAAGAAGGGTTCTGCGGTGTGTTTGTGAACTGGGAAGTTGGAGGTTATGGAGTGGCACGTCTGTCAGACTCTGATAGGTCTCCATCAAATCTGATATGATCTCCTCTCAAAAGCCCTTATGAATAATCAGAGAGCATAGTGAAGAAGTGTAAAGCATTATTGAGATTTCTGATCACCGTGGTCGTTTCCTTTGTGGCACCCATTGTGTAAGATCACCTTAGGAAAAAAAAACTCTAGTTTCACTAGAATCGAGAAAAGGTATCAAACTTTCACATTAGAGATCAAAGAATAAGTTTGAGCTTGTGCTAACCATACACCCTTTTTTCCCCGTTCCTAAATTTGCTGAGCTTTGTATAGAATTTGAAGGCATCATAGATGCACTTCAGATGCAAAAGTTATTAAAAATGTAGAATTCTAAATTATTATGCTGCATTCTAAGGAGTTCACAGATGTGTTTTTAGATAGTTTAGCTTTAATTTAAATTGACATGGCACCTTAAATATGCAGCACACACTTGTGAGACCCTTGAAAAAATAGTAAGTCAGTGGTTAAATTCTATATCTAGCCTAATTCTAAGGCAGTACTGTGTGCATTCTTATTTCAATTAATTCTAAACTGCACAGCATTATGTAGTTTTGCATTTTATGCTCATTCGAGTCTCATGATTTTAGCTTAGCAACATGCTAGCCTCAAACTATTTTGAAATCATTTAGTGAGTCAGGTCTCATGCAGGGAACAATTTGTGTGATGCATGAAATTGTTCAGTTCCATCCCAGTTAGGAAGCAGCGTTAGAAAATGTTGCCACTCCCTAGGTTATGGAACAGAGCTTTTATTTTATTTTTGTTCTTCAGCCTTGGCTAATAATTATTATATTTTTAAACAATGGTGTAATAGTAAACATGGCCATGATGGGTTAATGGACTGCACCTTATTAAACACATCATGAACCTTAAATACCTCCATATACTTCCTGGCAGGCCTAACATTGCTTTTTCCCTTTCCTCTGCTCTTATGTGGCTTACATTTCATTAGATGTCACGTCTCTTGAAAAAGGGTTTTCCTGACTATTTTTTATTTTTTTTTGGCAAAGGAAGACCATGTAAATTTATGCGGCTCTTCCGCAATTATTCATGCAGAAAGTGTAGTGGGGTGTAGCTCACAGACATTGCAGGAATACTTCGGATTATCCGTTGCATGCTGCAGCAGACATGCCCTGGCCGCCGCGTTAACGCATTTCGGCGGAGACGCCTCCCAGGGAGAAGAGATAGCGGAGCACATCCTGTCTGAAGTGAAATTCTTGGAAAACTCCTGCATTTTACGGTGCGGATTATGAGGTACTAAGTTACTGCAGGCGTTTTAATGCAGTTCTCTCATGAGTTCCTGGCTCTACTCTCCAAGCAGAGCTGATGTGTTTCTGCTGAATAAGTGAGTGAGGAATTTCTGGACATTTTGGCCCACTCCAAGCCTTCTTTAAGATGAAAGGGACTTGAAGATCCCTCTCTTGTAGCACTCTCTCTTTGGCTACTCGTGTAAAGCAAAAGCAACTGCGTTATGTAATGCCCAATAAAACTCCACACCCTACCATAAGACTTTAATTAAAGGGTTAGTGTTAAGGACACAAACATCATACAGTTCACTCCTCAAAGATTTGCAGTCCTTACCAAACTAGAGGCACTGCCTCGGATAAATGTTTGCAGATATCTTGCAATGTGTGTCCTCCAAGTTGCTAATGGAGCAAATTTGCTTGCTGCAGGGCATTGTACACACTTCCCATTCCTCCACACCCGCAGTGGAAACTGACACAGCCAGTAGGAAGAGGGTTAATGAAGTTATGATGTAACATTTTCTTTTATCCAACTGAACGGAGGCCAACCTCCCTGAAAGTGCCTAGTGTTTTCGGTCTCATCGTTTCTGGGAATGACAAAAAGCCCACATTGTCCCTCATGGTTTAAACTATGTTCCACTGGATTAACAAGATTATAGGATCTTTTCTCTGTACTTTGTGTTTGAATGTATGTATTTGTGTGTTCTCCTGATCCCGCTGATATATTTCCTCACTGCTGGATAACAAACTACTGAGACCCACTTCAAAGATCAGGCCACGCGCCACGGGCGAACATATGGTGCCTAATGGAGGCATTCGAATGGCTGTAATGTCCATCATGCTCCGATGAATCAAGACAATCAAAACTTGTTTGCCTGCACTTTTCATGCGTATACAAATGTGAAGCTCTTGTGTACTTGCAGAGGAAGTGATTTGTGTGTGGATCACTATTCTGTTTTCAGTGCTTAGCTTATCTCCGACCGAGAAGGGGGCAGCTTAGCCATGGACTGAAATCTGTCCTTTTCAGAGAGTCTTGCTGTCACAGTTGAGCATTGCCCCCCTTTGCGACCCAGCCAACAACCAATCATTCTTTAGTTTAAGCACTTTGCCTCTTGTCCTTTCAGTTCCTCCAGTGGTCCTGACAGCCTCAAAGAAGTTAAACAAAAAAGTGGTTAATTACTGCATCATGAGTTGGAAAAGAATAAATTAGGTATGTAAGTAAAGCTATTAAAAAGCAAAAGTCATTAAGCTGTGGAACTCTTTTATTTCTGAAGCACCCCGTGTGAGCTGGCGGCTAATCCAGAGACTACGGCACGAAATAGGTGAAACCCATGTTGTCAGCGAAGCATGTAATGTCCTTCTATTTTTCATGCTCAGATTGAGATTTGGTCTGCTGAAGGGAAAGTAAGATTGAACAAGGGAATGAATGAACAAATAATAATAAAAAATGTCTGAGTACTCCTACAAAGCCAGACTTTAAACTTTAGCTTGATGTCTGCTCCACAATGCAGCTTATTGTAACCAAGAACTGCTTGCTTAGATGGAAAGAGACCATCTGACTAACAACCAAAGTAGTCTGATGCCACTATATGTATACCAGCATACACTACATGAATTTCAAAGTCATCGGGTCACTGGTCACTTTTTGCACTACATGACCGTTTAGGTTATCATGAAGTCAGTGTGGTTTGCACATTACACAATGAAACGGTGACTAGAAACAATAAATATTTCCCTTGGAGCAATTACCGACAACTTAAAAACATATGTGCAAGAAGTGATACAGGGAATGATGACAGACTGCAACTTCTCCCTTGAAATTTCCCTTGCTCTGTATTGAGTTATGTCATTGGCTGTAGAACATCTTTGATGTCATTTCCACTGAAAATACATTTCACACTGCAAGACTCTGAGACACATCCCGATATTTACCCTGCTAAGTATTTCTCAGGTATCTGCGACATATCAGTAGCTCAGATTTTTGTTTTGGCTTTTGTCTGCAGTCTCCAGAAAATTTATAAAAGTGAAAATTGGGCTCGAAATTGTCTACTGTATACATGGCATAACCTAGCAAACTTCTTCCTCAGAAGTAGTGTTCGACCGATGTTGGTTTGTTGACTGCTGATGCCGATATCTTGGAAAGCAGAGTTGCCGATGGCCAACATAAAGCCAATATAATTGTATTTAATTAATATTAAAGAAATTTGAAATAATTTAAGTGTGAGCACTGTTCTCAGTGCCATCAATGCCAAATATCGGCCGATATATCGGTCGACCACTACACAGAAGTGCTCATTCTGCCAACCGAGTGCAGTAGTTCGTACAAGTTCTCGCTGCGTTGATGCAGAGGAGTGATATATGTTTTAGTCTGGATTGTGTCATTTCCTGATCCCATTCTCCTCTCTGTAAATTATTTTCATTCCCCAGTGTGCTATTTGATTAAAAGGCAAATGCCTTAAAGGAATTATGTGCTGTATAATACCATGTTGAAAGAACATACTAGGGCACAAATGTTCCACACTTGATGCCGATGCAGACACAGACATTTGTCTCTCTCTCTCTCATAGGCTGGTGTTTTTCTGTTCGACAGGTGCAGTTTAAATGATACAGCATCTTGTAAACTTGCCCGGCTTGCTGTCCCAGCAGTGTACGCTGACCCTGTCTGACCTGGCTGCCTCTGCTCATGTTCTGCCAATAGATCATCACTTTCCCTTCTCTCTCAACACTTCTGTTTGCTTTTCAAATGGCCATTCAATGAACTCTTATTTAATCTCATTGACCTCTGGATAATTCTAGCTGTCTCCACGGTCCTGCTTGGGGAAAACCTTCCCCTCTCTATCTCTCTCATTCATTCTTTTTGTTCCCACTTCTCTCTCTCGATCACCCCTCCTCCTCTTCTTACCCCAGACAGCAGGGCTGCGGCTTTGTGTTGCTTATTTTTCAACCTGAAGGAATTAATGTGCTGCAAAATTAGCATTTTATCGGCCTGCAGATACAGTAAAGCAGGTAATTAGAGATGGGGTGCAGGAAGCAGCTCAGTGAGCTGTAGAGGATTCCTATAAAGGAACAGAGGTAAGGGACAAATAGAGTTGGGGGAATTTAATATAAGCAGTGCAACAACTCTATAGATCACTATATAGATATAGTTTTTATCATTTTGAGTAAGGTGTTTACTAGGTTAATGGGATCATTGTTGTACTTTTCTATTGTGATTTGTTTAAAAAACTCATGGGCCCAAAACAGACACCTGAGGGACACCAAAAAGATATAGCTTGAATTAATAACATTTCTCTGTATATTTGGTAGCCCATCACACTTTTATTTAGATATTGTAGTATGATACATTTTCTTGCTTAAATTGTAACTGCATATACAAGTACCACAATTAGAGCCCTGCATTTCAGGGCATCTCCACAATACAGTGGAGGCACCTTTAGAAATTTCCGAAATTTTAGTAATGGTAACTAGTAGTAACTAAAATGAACAGGAATTAAAAAAAAGGCTCTTCAAATTTATATTTAAAGCTACTGCAAAATAGAACATTTATTTTGCTGGAGCTTTTCATCTACTATAAATGAGAGTCATCCAATATATAAATCATGTTTTATACTGTATGCACTGTATAAATCAGTGCATTTTTTAAACCTTATATATGAACTTCCATTGATAATAATAACATTATATTGTAGCGAATATTTTGTGTTATATGCATGTTATAGGGTTGTGATTGGCCGTCATGGGTCCTAGGCTTGCATCCTTGCATTCTAGGCATAAAAGGATAAGGCCTTTGTCTAATTGCTCTTGGCTCTTTTTTCTGACTTTCAGACACAGATCTCTCTGCTTATCTCTCTTTCACATTAGAACACCGATTTCCAGATTAGGTGCCAAAAACATTGATACCATCAGATTCCTAGAAGCGTAAATGATGGGTTGTTTCCCCGAACTTTCGTTTGCCCAAGTCCTCCTTCGCTGCCTAAAAAAATTGTGTTCTCTGATAAGGATATGCTGACATGGGGCTTAATTTATTTAGGATTTTACTTGCATGTCCAGAATGAAGTGCACGATCGCTCTCACATTTGTACTCGCTGGTAGTTTTCTAATAAACTTCTGTGTTTCTCGTTCGCCTTCACTGTACGAGGTTAAGATCACAGGCAAGTCCACAGATAAAGACTCTTCATATTTGGGCTCTGAGAGTTGGGCCTGGTCTCAGCAGCAGGGGCTGATGGGTCCAGAAGTACCCCTGGACCTTGGACAGACCTGGCACTTGCTGACTAGCCTCTGTCCAGTCCTCTCACATCCCCAGAGGAGGCAGAGGGAGTGTAAGGGCTGTTCGCAGTCTGTTAAGGGCACTGTGTGTCTCACATAGACAGATGGGGCTCTCTTTCCCCAGCTCTCGGTGAAGTATACTGTAGGTCACAAGCCATGTTCTCAAACCAAGTAGATGTTCAGAGAAGATCCTGGATCACTTTTATTACCTGTTGTTGAGGGTTCCAGATGATGAACGGCAAGGTCAGTGAGTGCCTACTGAGAAAGCACATGTGCACTGGACAAACTTCTGCAAAAGACTGTATTTTGTGGGAAGTATTAAGATCAATTGTGAACATACATTATGTGAGAAAACCTCTGATAAACATAAATATATAAATGTATACGTTTCGTAGCATTATAGCAATTTATTGCCAATGAGCAAATACTGTAAAGATGATCTCACACATATCAAATAGACAAACATGGTCTCATTACTTTTGTTTTAATATTGTAATTAGAGGGACGCATTGAACTTAAAAATAATAAGAAAAAAAATTATATATAATAAAATAAAATAAAAAATTATATATATATATATATATATATATATATATATATATATATATATATATATATATATATATACAGGATATATATTTGATTCATTTCTGGATGGTAACAGAATAATCAGGATTTAAAACTGTATTAAGACATCCCAAATTTTACACAAATAGTAACTATTAAGCAAAAAAATAAGTGTTTCAGTTTTTAAAGTTTAATAGGGTTTTTTAAGAATTTCAGGCCCTATTTTTTGCCCTGTTTGTAAAAGTGGAATTGTCGATTTTACATCACTTTGTACTTGGACCTATATAAACACTTAATTTTCCTTTTAGTTGTTATTCTGCAGTTAATCACAAGGCACGGTTCTCTTAACTGAAAATTAACCAGAATACATTCATCACATGCAGCTTCGTAAGTGAGCACATTTGTATGTGCTTGGCCTAGTGCTTCATGGTCCAAAGGTAACAGGCAATAACAGTGTTTGCTGACTCCTCAGTCCCATTCAGAGCCTACAGGAGCGTTTGATAGTTGGTGCTGGGAAGTCAGAGACTCTAATCCCCCAGTTCTCTCTCCCTCTGCTTTTCTGAGTAAAGACAGCATGACTTCCGCCACCCAGAGGATTGCATACAATAAGAATATTATCCCCGGAAGAGAACTAAGGTGACACTTACGGAGAGATAGATGGATGATACCTCTGCTTATTAAAATTGTATTTCATGCAGAGAGGTGGGGGGGTCACATGGAGACATAAATGATTAGGTGCTATAAAGGGAAAGTTATGTAAATATAATAATATATGCATACATTTATTTATATATATATATATATATATATAAGAGTTTAAAGATAAATATAATAGCTGTTGTCTATTTGAATATAGGTTTAAATGTCATTTATTGGCAAAGATAAATTTTCAGCATCATTACTCCGACCTTCAGTGTCACATGATGTTTCAGAATTTTTTCTAATCTGCTGATTTGCAGCTCAAGAAACATTTCTTGTTATGATAAATGTGTTTACTGTAATTTTAAATCAATTTAACACACCTGAATAAAAGCAATTATTTTGTTGTTGTTTTTAAAAAAGGGAGAAAATCGTACTGACCCCCAAAAAGAATTTTACTTTTTCCGCCTGCATCACACTCAGACTGTACAGTATTTCAAATTAAATATGTTATGTAGTCGAGCTTTATACAAATGCATATACAAATCTTTAATGTCCTAGTAATTTTTTGTGATAACAAAAAGTTCCCAATTTAAGATAGCTAATAGTTTTGAAGCAAGCCAGAGGCAGTTGATTAAAATCATTAATTCAATTATTTTAAAGGTTGATCTAACCATACAGCATTTTGTACAGGTCGCGAGTCAGCAGACATTATTTTTTAAGCTGTCTTTTGCTTGTGGGCGAAATAAAGAGTTTGTTTCTAAAGGTAGTGTTGGGCAGCGGTAACAGAATGTTATTCATTTTAATGGAGGTGTTGCGAGTAGAAGCCGGTGTGCAGATTACAGGAGATCTGGTTTGGCTTTGATGCCTGTCACCATCTGGGTGTTCATGTTTATAAATGATGTTATTGTCATGGATGCCTGCCAAAAGAATCAGTGTAATATGAACTCATCTAGAAGATCTAAAATTAGCAGTTATTTGAGGTTAATCAAGGACCTACTTCGGTGTGGAGGCGACGTACGCCTTGTGTAGATGAACTTGGAGTTAGAAAAAGTGCATCTTCTTTCGTCTCACAATGATGTTTGTTAAAAAAAAAAAAAAAAAAAAACATCAAATTGGTCTGCGATCACTCGTCTGGCTCGTTTTAGGGGCACAAAAGCCATCCCTGCAGGCAGGCAGTAATGTTTGGAGTTTCAAAACATCCCTTTGGTAGTTTGAAGAAAATCATGTTCTTGTCAATGGTATGCAATGCCTCGGTCACGTTTATTTTTTGGATCTGAAGGCAAACCTCTTGTGCTCAACACTGCCAAGTTGAACCGAGGTCTTGTTTGCTTTGTGCTAGTCTCTAGCTCTGTTTGAAGACCAGGCAATGGGGGTTTGGGGGACATGCACTAGGAGAATAATCAGAGGGCAGTGCAGTTGAGAGGTTGCAGGTACGAGAGTAAACACTGCCTGGGGGCTGCACTTATTGGTTTAGTTAACAAACAAGCCAGCAAAATGTTATGTTTACTTTTTTACTCTAGAGGGAGAAATGAGTCTTTAGATGATCCTGCAAGATGTGAGGCAGATGTGCTGAGATTAAGGAAACTGTGCTTTCGTTCTGACTTTAAGAGCGGTTTAGGAACCTTGGTGGAAAACGCAGGTGCCCCCTGCTTTTGTAAGGTCCACCCAGTTGGCCCAATGGAATGGGAAAAGGTATAATGTGTGCAGGTCTTTTACTTGCACTTCTGCAAAGTTCACTTCATTTATCAGGAGTCAGGACTTAGTCTCAATTTTAGTCTAAATCTGTGTTTAATATGAATTCGATTTTCACGTAATCATTACATTTAGGCTGTATTTCTAATTAAAAATGGATAGCAAATATTGATTATGTATTAATTTAGACATTTGATTATTCTGGACATCCCATACTTTCAGTTATTGGGCCTTAAAGGGATGGTGTTCTCCCAAAAATGAAAATGAGATGTTTATCTGCTGACCCCCAGGGCATCCAAGATGTGAGTGACTTTGTTTCCCGAGTAGAACACAAACAAAGATTTTTAATTTAAAACCATTACAGTCTGTCAGTCATATAATGGAAGTGAATGGGAATCACAGATTTGAGAGTCAAGAAACATACACAAAACTAAATTAAACCCTGCGGATTGTGACGATACATTGATTTGTAAAGACACAAAACGATGGGCCTGTACAAGAAACTGAACAGTATTTATATATTTTCTTCCTCTGATTCACTGCAATGTCCGAACTGTCTTGAGCGCATTCACTTCGTCTTCTTCAGCCTGTGCGTGATGCATCGTCTTCTTCAGCCTTTGTGAGATAGGTGGCGATAATGCACTTATAAGTCTACAATCTGCCATAAAGCAAGTAGAAGAAGAAGACGCGTCACGCACCTGCTGTTGAGAATGCGCTCAGTCTCTTGCACAGACCAATCGTTTCGTGTCTTTCACAACAATGTATCATCACAAGCCACATGGTTTAGTTTAGTTTAGTTTTTTTGAAAACTCCATGATTCCCATTCACTTCCATTATATGACAGTCTGCAATGGTTTTGAATTAAAAATCTTTGTTTGTGTTCTACTCAAGAAACAAAGTCACCTACATCTTGGACGCCCTGGGGGTAAGCACATAAACATACATTTTCATTTTTTAGTGAACTATCCCTTTAAATTTGACCTATCCTGGCCAATGGTTTCGAAACAATTAGCTCCAAGCTAGTTCGGAGCAAACCCCTCCCTTCCAAAAGCCCACTCTGCTCCGATTGGTCAGCTGGCCAAGCATGTTGTGATTGGCACAGAGAGGAGTCCTTGAGCCAGTTAGTGAGTAATGGAATAGTACCTCATGGAGAAACCATGGGCCTTGCTCAGGAACCTGGTACATCTTTAGTTGTGTCTTACGTTCTGTATTAAGTTGCCTCTTAACCCCTTTGGTAGAAGCAAACGCAGAGGCAGTGTTTATACTTTTCAGAGTGTCAACTCTATTCTACACATCATTGTTTTTTCTATTATGTTAATCTTTCTTAAATGTTCGAACTTATATATATAATATATATATATATATAAGCATTAATATATATAATATAAGCATTAAAAACTGTGTAATATTATCACTTTGTTTTGCTGTGTAATATTTTAGTTAAAACCGTTGTTGAAATTTTTTTTTTCCAGGCTCATTTAATGAATAGAAATGAATAGAAAGTTCAAAATAAAAATTTGAGTAATCTTAAAAAAGAAGAAGAAGAAAAAAATGTTGCTAAGTATTTTTCTGGAAACCATGATAATTTTATTTTAGGATTCCTTAATGAATAGAAATAAAAAAAGAACAGCATTTATTTGAAATAGAAATATTTAGTAACATTATAAAATCACTTTTGATGAGGTCAATGCAACAAAAGTATTACATTCTTACTAAACTTACTAAAAAGTTCTTGATTACTTTTTTAAATCATTACTTTTGAATAGTTGTGTGTTTATGAATGTATCCTCTGTCAGAGAAGCTGTCAGTCTATTTTGAGTGATACCTACCTTCAACCAATGTATCATAGTTTAATTCCTTCTTTTAGAATTTTTTTTTAAATCTCTTATCTTATTAATCTGAAAGAAAAAAAAAGAAAAGACGGGTATTTTTGCCCTAGAGCGGTAGAAGTGGAATTTGTATTTAGTGGATTCTGGCTCCCTAATGACTCGAGTTAAATGAGCTCAGAGTCTGGCTGAATGCTCTATAATTGTGATGAGTCTTTTCACCTCGGAACAATTAAAGATGCACACGTTCTGTGGAGACCACTGTCAGACAGGGAGAGCTGAACATGTGCAGGGACGTCCATGCAAACACCCAGCAGCTTTACCCATTGTCTCTTGTTCCGGTCGACACAGGTACCCAACACCTCAATTGATTTATTACAGCTTCCTAAAGCTCTAACTTTCCTGTCTTAGAGGATTAGTTCACCCAAAAATATAAAATACAAATTCTTTCATTATTGTACTCATGCTCATGTTATTCCAAACCTGATTGACTTTCATTTGTGGAACACAAAAGAAGATATTGAGAAAGTCGGTGTGGCCTAGACAGTGTTGTTTGGACCCCATTGGGATTCGTTTCAAGGACGAAACATTTTTTGTTACACTGAAGAAAGGAAGAAAATCATATACACTTATAAACAATTAAGGTTCAAAATATTTTTTTTCTTTTTGAAGCAATGTCATTGAAGAACCATTTAAGGCTCCCTCTCTATCAACCTCTTAAGCCCCTTTCACACTGCACATCGGACCCGCAATATTCCCGGAACATTGCCGGGTCGCCTTCTGTGTGAAAGCAACCACGTCCCGGGATTGATTACCGAATTGAACCCGCATCGGGGACCTAGTAACATTGCGGGGTTCGACCCGGGACGAGCGCTGTGTGAACAAAAGCCAGATCTAATTCCGTGTCGAAGTGATGACGCGGGTTATCGCGCTACTCTTTTACCGGCTGTTTTGATGGAAGATCAACGTTCGCGACGAAAACATGTGCAAACTGTAATGAAGCAGAGATCAGTTAGTTACTCACTTTCCGCGCTGACTCTGAGATCGTTTGCTTGCTTCAGTGAAAGTATAGCGTGCCAAGCGTTGTCGACTCGTACATTACACGTCACGCGCTGATGTCACGTGTCGTTACGGGATTTTCAAGGGTTGTGTGTGAAAGCATGCATATATACCGGGTCATCACTGGCAGTGTGAAAGTGCAAAATCTAGCGACCCGGGAACAATTGCAGGAACACTTTACCTGTGTATTTGCCGGAATGGCAGTGTGAAAGGGGCTTCAGGTGATCAGTTCTTAAAAGAACCATTTTTCTAGAACATGTCGATAATCTTAAGAACCTTTTTTCACTTTGGATGGATGTTTAAGGTTGTTCATGGAACCACTGTTTCCAGTAAAGAACCTTTATTTTTAAATACCTTACATCAATTCTTATTCTAAAATTCAGACCACATTTGCTGGTCTAAGATCAGATTCTTGCTGATCTATTATCAGATACACCCTACATTTCCAGAGGGCAAATCTGATCTGGAAGCTTCTCTTCTACTTCTGAGATGCCTCATGAATACAGACTCAGATCAAAGCTGGCCTGCGCTGTGGAGGAATCGTACGAAGGGAGAGAACGAGGGATGCTTAATGGATGAGTGGCAGAGGTAAAGAAGCGTGTCTGCCCCTGAGCCCATACGAGAGGCGAAGAGAAAGAGAGAGAGATGGAGTAATAGTTCGTTCAGGGGGTCAGGCCATGCGAATGCAAATATTTATACAAGCGATTAAAACACTCTCTCGACTGCCGCCCACTCTTTTCAAATAAAAAGCCCCATCTTATCTCCTGAAGGCAAGACTGATGGAGGGAACAGGAAGGGAAATTTGCGCAGAAAGAAAAAGCCCAAACAAATGGTGACGTAAATGTGAGTCACTCGTCTTTTTTTTTTTGCCATACAATACAGAGATTAGAGCTGTGGGCTCTTTTTTGGGATGCGGATCTCATCCGTTTTTCTTTTCATAGACTTTCATCCCCTCAGCCAACAAGCCCAAGAAATTTCACACTGTCACAGCCATTCGCTGAGACGGTCAGATTTGTTCATCTCACCAGAGATGATCTGAATCATGATGCACCATTCCTCAATGTTTTACTTTAGATGAAATAAACATAAATAATAATAATAATTAAAAAAAGATTTTTTTAAAGGTTTTTATCCATTTAAACTAGTCTGATTTAGGGAATGCTTATGCAAAATGTGTTTTTATTACACTGCATATTTTTTAAATTTTAATTTTAAATTTTTTATATAGGTAAACATTCACTAGACGAACATGTTTGACCATTGTGATGCATTTGGCTTCGGGCATGACAAACATGGCAATCAAGTAAACATCATTTTTAAAAAATTGCTTTTTAAGACCTTGCTTTTTTTTTTTTAAATTCCAGTAGCCTAATTCTCTTTTTTTTTTTATGCAAAAACATTTTCTGCTTTTTAAAACATTTTAAATGTATTTTATATTGTATTTTGTGTTGTTTATTCTAAAAACTATAAAAATTATTAAAAAATCTATTTGTCAAACAATCAGTGAAACTTTTAATTATATGTGACCCTGGACCACAAAACCAGTCTTAAGAGTCAATTTTTCGAAATAAATAAGATTTCCATTGATGCATGGTTTATTAGGATCAGACAATATTTGGCCGAGATACCACTATTTGAAAATCTTGAATTTGAGGGTGCAAACAATTCTAAATACTGAGAATATCGCCTTTGAATTTATCAAAATGAATTATTAGCAATGCTTATTACTAATCAAAAATTAAGTTTTGATATGTTTACGGTAGGAAATTTACAAAATATCTTCATGGAACATGATCTTTACATGATATCCAAATGATTTTTGTCATAAAAGAAAAATATATAATTTTGATCCATACAATGTTTTTTTTTTTGGCTATTGCTACAAATATATACCCCAGCAACTTAAGACTGGTTTTGTAGTCCAGGGTCACGTATGCTTTTTATTTATAGAATACATTTTGGATTTTCTAAAATGACACCCATTGTACAAAAAAAGCTCTTACCTTGAAGGAAATGGTTTGTGCTTTTGTATGTTAAACAGTCTGTTATTCTCTGTGAAACTAGCGCAGATTATTTAGAACAAACCCTTTGGTTGTATATCCTCCATTTATGGCATTTTGCGAAGACTGATGATCTTTGGGCATGTACAGTAAATTCACTTGAATACAGATCTTTCTTGTAGCTCTTTGATTGTTCAATTCTTCTCAACAAAAATGCATTGTAACCACAGTAATCTTGTAATGAATTGACTAACCACACTCCGTCTCCTCAGTTTCGCCAATTATGCACCGATTTCTAGAATCAAAGACAGGCTTTTCTGAGAGGGCGCTCCGTTTTGACAGATTCTAAGAGCGGATAAATCAGATGAGGGATGTTGTGTTGCGATGCAAGACCATCCTGCTCCGTCATACACTATTTAAGGTTGTGAACAAGAAAAAAAAATGGACATCAAACCCACACTTCCACAGAAATAGTCTCAAAGACACAGTCAACACAAGTCATCGTGATGAACGCAGAAGGAGTTTGTCATGAATCAGACGATGTGGTTCTCAGTGAATAGGTGACAGTGGTGGAAACACAACATTGATTTGCTTTCAGCGATTCAGTGTTCCTTATTTGTTCAGCCGTGCACATATTCAGTGAAAACATTTTAGGCTGCTATTTGGGTACATTTACCTCAAATAATCTCAAGCAATATTTAACATCATATTTCATGCAGTATTCATTGAGGCTGCATTGTTTCCTGACATTTTTGGTATGAAACTTCATATGTAACTTCCTGACTGTTTCTGTACACTTCTGTACTGTATTTTCTTATGTTTGTTGCAATTTTAAAATAAATCTGCAAGCAAATCCTCTCAGTGATGAACTAAGAAATCCAAACATGAATCAGTAAAACTGTAAAAGAAAACTGTATTGTTTTTGATTATGGTCGCTGAATAAATGCACATATGCAAGTACTTTTTATTAATTGCTATGAGTTTTAGCTTTAGCTTCTTAAGGTTTACCAGTTTTCATAATGCACAGAGCGTTAATAATGTAAATATAATAAATTAATAAACACCACTGTAAAAAATATTTTTCGAAGCTGTAATAAAACAAGATTTTTGGAGTACATTTTGCAAGAAAATACTATTTTTTATCTTATCAAGCCAATTCCTTAATTGGCACTTCTTTTTAATTATTTGTAAATAATAATAATAATGATATAAATAAAATAAGAGTAGCAAAATTAGTAAAAAAAAATATATATTTTTTTGCAGTTTACTAGAGATTTTAGATTTTTTATTTATTTTTTTTTATTTTTTTTTTGAGTTGACTTTCTCTTGATTTATGTTCAGTTGAAAATGCCAAAAATAAAAAAAATGAAGATTTGTAATATTTGTGCAAAATATACATGATTATCCGTTTAACCCTGGTCATCTAGCCCTTCTTCATTTGTTATTCAAAGTTGCAAATTTACTTTCCCTTATTTCATTTCTGCCATACATACCGCAGATTTCATCAAATATCTCATCCCTCCTTCAGTGTGAGGCTATAAATGGACCAGAATATTTTGGATATTTAGTGGTGGGCCAAGCATAGCAACATATGAAAACATTCAATATGCATTGGCAACCACCAAAAACTGTTTGGATGTTGACAACGTTAGCACTGTCTCAGACCAAAGACAGATCGGTATAGTGTTTCAGTCCTAAGTGAATGAGAATGTCCTGTGCTTATTAACATTTTAGAAAATTTTTAAATGTAATATTAATCAGGCTCTGAAAGCCATTGAGACTCCTATGTCTTTTTTTGCTCTTTGTCTCGCTCTAAAGGGTGGCAGGCAAACGGCTGCCAGATGATGATATAATGAACATAAAATGAGAGCGAGAGAATGTTTGCTTTTATTTACTTGATAACCCATGTACACAATTTGCTTTGAAAGATGTTCAACAATTACATAAACTGTAGCTGATTAGTTAATGGCTGTCATTTCCTAGACTGAGCATCTGGTCCCCCTCTCTTTCTCTCTCTCTCTCTGTTTCTCTCTCACACACGTGTGTTTGTGTGCAGTACATTGCTTTGCAACCATCTATCTGCAAATTATAGCATTCATCTCTTACTGAAGTACAGATATCTTTGACGGGCTTGTAAAATCTCTCTCTTTCCCTGATGGCACTGTGCCTCTGCCTTTTCTTTCCAGACAAGATTACATCCTCAATAAAAAATGCCTCTCTTGGAGTGTTTATTGATCAGAGGCTCTCCACTTGAGTGCACATAAAACATGGCTATCAGTTGTTATGCATACTGCACACTGTGTGTGTATATAGTATACTGTATATGCAGTACCATCAAAATTAAGTTTTTTTTAAATGAAATTAATACTTCTAATATAACCAGTGATGTGGGGTAATGCATTACAAGTTACACAAGTTACGTAATCAGATTACTTTTTTCAAGAACTAGTAAAGTAATGCATTACTTTTTTAATTTGCAAGAAAATATCGGAGTTATTTTTTCAAAAGAGTAACACCAATTACTTTGTCTGATAAGTCTCCTGCCCCCATATTGGGAGAAATTGGAAGTACATTGTGTGCGCTGTGTGAACATGATGTAGTTCTAGACTAAATGTGAATGTGCATTAATTCATCCAACTTGCAAAAAACAGGTATTAATCAAAATGAATTAAAACAGTGAAATGCAAACTCAGAATATGACGCAAAGCTGCAATAATTAAATTTGTCTAATCTAATTCCTATGTATCTAAGTAACGCGAAAGTAATGCAAAAGTAACGTAACACATTACTTTCCATGAAAAGTAACGAAGTAAAGTAATTAGTCAATTTTTTTAAGGAGTAACGGGATATTGTAATGCATTACTTATAAAAGTAACCGCTTATAACAATAACAAGGATGCATATAAAATTAACAAAATTGACAAAGACTTTACATTGTTACAAAAGATTCAAATAAATGCAGTTCTTTTGAATTTTATCTTCATTGTAGAATTCTGGAAAAAACAATATTGTCACTTTCCACAAAAATAAAACATATTACAAATGTATTACAAAAAGGTTTCCACAAACATAGTAAGCAGCACATCTGTTAGGTGTCATAATAATAAATGATTCTTGATCAAATCAGCATATTAGAATGATCTCTGAAGAATCATGTGACACTGAAGACTGGAGGAATGATGCTGAAAATTCAGCTTTGCATCACTGGAATAAATGACATTTTAAAATATGTTGAAATGAAAACAATTTAAATGTTAATAATATTTCTTATTTTTTACTGTGTTTTGATCAAATAAATGCAGCCTTCGTGAGCATTCTTAAATTATGTATGTGGAGATATATACTCACACACAAACTTTATATAATATGTAAAATAGTGTATGCTGTATATACTGTATTCTAAAGATAAATATTACATGGGAAAAATGTAACCAGGAGAAGGAAATGAAGATTAAAAGAGTATAAAGAAGAGTCGGCCCTCATCAGCGGAGTTTCAGACTCTGTGACATTAATACACAATGATTAAGAGTGTTGGAACAGCTGTAGTAGTTTTTGATTGGAAAGAGGGGAAGGATCTGGCAGGATATGAGTGCTGAAGGGAAAGCGTTTGGAATATCTGCTGTCAGAGACCGTTAGATCTTCTCCTGCTCGCAGGCTCACGCGGTCACGGGGGAGAATCAGACCAAACAGAGCTAAGCTTTCAGAAAAAGCTGGAGTCACAGTCTGCGTAACCTGCAGGATACGAGGGAAAGTTACCGTTTGTGCTACGTCGTAGTCTGGGGAACCTGTCCAGGAGCGGTAAAATGCGACGTATGAGCATATATCAGAGACTGACCGGCACTCTGACCGGTGGGTTGACTTAATAACAGATACATACTGTACACACACTGCCCTATCACACCCAGTCACAACAGCCAGATCCCCCTCAGCTCATTTCAAGCTGTGCTTTTGGAGTATTGTAGGATAATGACCATCTCCGTGTCGTTCCATGAATCTTATTTATTGAGCATAAAGTGCTGTTTCAGAGTGCAGTTTATGGTCTCCATTTAGATCTCATATATTTTTATGTGTAGCTGGCACCGAGATATTCCCTCTGGTGTCATTTAAAAAGCACTTTAGGACAGTGTAGCCAAGTCAATATGAACAAATCTCATGATTTAGAGCTTCTGAAGGGAACTCATTTCAAACGGATGGTTCGCGTCTGCATTGGGCCTCAGGTGCTGGCCGACTTTATTCTAATATAGACCTCTGTGCCGGTCTTGCTGGACTCCACCTTTTTTTTTTTTTAAGTTGATTTGTGTTGACATCAGCAGTGTTGTTGCCATGGGAGATGATGGGAACTTTGATGAGGAGGGCCACTAAATATTCAGGATGAGTTAGTTTCTCCAACTTCAAAAAGCTTTTTTGATATAATCATTTAAATGGTGGCTGTCATAACTTGTTTTTAAGAAAATGGACACTAGAGCCTCTAGAGAGAAACAATGATAAACTTTTTCGGAGATTAGTTCGAATAATATTATTAATATATTGAAAGTTTGATTATAATTATTATAAATATATAGAAGCCTGTCACTTTTAAACGTGTTAAAATGTCATTATTGTTTAAATTTTGTGATTAAATTGCCATATTATATGGCATATCTATATAAAAAAAAAAAAAAAAAAAAAAAAAGGTCCACATTTTATGCGTGCATTTCTCCCCAAACTGTACACAGTATGTTTATGCATGAGGTTGGCACACGGTTCCCCTGTGGATCTACACCACAGCAGCCAGGCTTTTCATCTTGAAGAGTCAGTCTTTGTTTCTTGGAGAGTGAAAGGAGAGACAGTGTAGAGAGACAGAAAACTTGGCTTGACTTCATGTGGCCCAGCCTGCAGGCCCCTCGTGAGATCTTCCACACCCATCCACCATCCACGCCTGCAAGAATGCACCTTCTCCACAGCCAGACACAATCCCCAGGCCAATGAATCCCAACGCTTTATAAGGTTGCTGGTGACGTTTGGCCACGGTTTGTTTGCTTCTCTCCTTTTTTTTTTTTTTTCCCAGCACTGCTCCACTGACCCAGTTTGTCTTAATACCCTTGATGTGACTTTAATGGACTGCAGGGGCAGAATAGATGGGGAGGGGGTGAATGTGAGTGCGACTGGATGAGGGAGGAGCTTCAGATGGTGTGTGAAGCAGCAGCAGAGCAGCAGGAAAGGAAAGAGGAGAGTGTTTTCCTCCTGCCGCCGTGTTGTGGGCAGTAAATTAATTTGATGTTTATGTAACCGTAATCATCATCCTTTATAATCACATCAGCAGCTTTGCAAATACTAAAAAAAAATTTGTTAGGGTTATCTCTGTTCCTACATGTATCTCTGTGCGCTACATTAAACATTTACAAAGATCAAGCCAACTAAAAGAAGATGCAAAACTGACCTCAGATCAGTCTGATGCCATGCTTCTCTAATGGGTTTGTTTTAATCACCTTATCAGCCTATAGTTTTTCAGTGATGCACATCTGCTTGGCTTTAAGCTCTCACCTCATAGCAGTGGATTGAAACTGATATTGTATGAATAATGTCGATGTACTATTCAGAGCTGCTTGACTTGAAGGCGCTGAAAAATATCTCCCTGGCTGCTTTGGCACATCATCTTTACTCTTCGTGATCAGCCAGAGCTGAAGCTCAGCAAGTTGAGTTGTCATGAGAGAGGAGATCAAGATTTTTCAACCTCTCACTAGATGACGGCAAGTATTTGAAAAAAGAATTCCTGCTGAAGAAACTGTCCTCCATTCGCTTATCTAACAGCTATCTATCCATATACAGTACACACACATAAATACAGCTTTACATAGATATATAATACCAACATGTACAATTATAATAATTTAGCACTTGTTATTTGATATTTATGCATTTCATTCTTATTCTAAATTGCAGAACCGAATCACTATAATTTGGACCATAACACTCTGGGTGCCTGTGTATAATTGCAAAGCAAAAAACGCACAATAAAAGAATCATCCCACCATTCATGTTCATCTGTGAAAGTGCTCCTTGAACGATAATCAAATTCAGCATGTAAGAACAAGCGCACCTCACAACGAGAGGCATCACACCCCTCATTAGCCGCCGTTTGAAACTAGTTAGTCGGCCGTGGATGCCAGGCATTGGCTCTGACTGCTGTGGTATAGAAACGACAATGCCAAAAACTGGGATGTATTGAGTTGAGGAGGGAGGCAGTGGAGTGTGAAGTTGCATTATCAAATACAGATTTGAGGATCGCTCTCCTACCGACGAGCGCCAACTGGCAGCTTCCCCCGCCTGGCGACATTGGCAACCCTGATGATGATGGGCTGTCAGCTCCCTTTGTTTTTCTAGGAGAGGAGCGGGAAAAACTTATCCCAGACGTTGCCAACTCTGACCCTCCCTGATGTTCTCGGGATGCTCTCCAGTCCCGTGTTGAAATGCAATGGTTGGGTTTCCGTCAAGTTTCAGAATTGACTAACTGTCTCTGTAGAAGTTACACAAAACGCCATCTCTGCGGAGGCGCAGAAACCGAGACACAGCAATGTCGCTGCAAACAGGTAAAAAGCTAAAGGTGTATGTTTCTTGTCATCCGTGGCTCCAGTTGAGTTTGGTTCCAAGGTGTCTCTGGTTTCTACCTTAAACAAGTGGAAGTCTGACAGATATTACCCAAGCTTGGGGCCACCGCTTCATTTTTACTTCACTCAGCCGAACAGCAGTCTGACAAACTCGCAAAGCCAAAATGCTTCACATTACACCGGCTCTCACTTTTTTTTGCCTTGTGTTTATTGTTTGTGATGGGCAGGGGTTCGCCAAGTCCCATCTTCCCCCTTAGGCGGAATACTGTCACTTTCCTCCTGGGATTCAGGCCTGAGTTTGACGGAACCGATGAGTGGGGCCTGACAAGCCCAGCTCATCAGATTAGGACTTGCGCGTGCTGGTTGGCCGGACAGGGTTTGTTCCCTTCCTGCCATTTTATATCCTCCACCTCAACGTGTAATTAGAATCACTTGTCATGTCTGGTATATCACCAGGGCCCGACTGTGTCAGCTGTCAGCAAAGGAAATGTGATACTTATTCATTGCCTGTGTAGGCGTTTCACAGCAAGGTCGCTGGATGGACTGCACCTCGCTCTAACTGAGGGAGAAGTGTGGCCAAGTAGGAGTGTGTTTAACGTCTGCGGAAGAGAAAGAGTGAAAGTGTGAGGGCGAGTGAGATGTCAAAACCGTAGTTTTGCACTTTGTAAGCAGGAGGTAATGTCACTTCCTGTGTTTAATATAAATAGCAACACTGACCGTCCACAGGAGCATTTCAAGAAGCATGTGGCAGTACTTCATGTCTGAACTTACTGAAGTTGACTTTTTGAATTGCAGTATTCCATTGACCATAGCAATCTCACATTAATACAAAGTTTTTTTTTTGATCACTAGTAGCCATTAAAGAGTTAGTTCACCCGAAAATGAAAGTTAGGTTGTGTTTTAGTCACCCCTGAGGCATCTTAGGTGTACATGACTTTCTTCTTTCAATGAATCCAGTTGGAGTTTTATTAAAAATTGTCTTTGATCTTTCAGGCTCTATCATAGCAGTCAGCAGTTATTGTATTGCTTCAGTCCAAAAGACGTGAAATAAAAAGCACCCATCCATATAAAAAGTGTCTCCCATGGCTCCGGGGGGTGAACAAAGGCCTCCTGTAGAGAATGTTCCAGGAGGGTGATGTTTGAGGTCAACGTTGTGCATGCATTCTTCTTTACAGATCCTCGATTTGTACTTCTAATTAGTGACTGTTGTTTTGTTTTGATCCCTCCGCTGCATTTCCATGTGAGTCATTTCTGAGCAAAGCATGCGCAAAGCTGACCTCAGGCTTTTTTAATTTTCATTTTTTTTTTATTTATTCTTTTTTTTTGCCTGTTTCTGCAAAAGGTTGGACCATATGACTTTAATTTGCTAAATAAATACATAAATATTGATGAACAGCTTTGGTAATTTTTTTCTTCTAAGAAATAGTAAAAAATACTAAACGACTTTCAAGTAAATATCTCAAAATGTCTTTTTTTTTTTTAATTATAATATCAAGACAGCTGAATCACCCTGGTATTTTTAGTAAACCCACACAAAATATCAAAAGCAACATTTTGAAATTAAAAATGAGATTACTGTAGAAGTGCATTCAAGTCATTGTATGTATGAATTGTATTATTGTTGTTGTCTGTGTGTGTGTGTGCGTTCCTTTTTTGTTTTGTTTTGCATGTTTCTGCAAATAGGTTGAAATTAAGGGTTATATTACAGGTAAAGAAATTGTTTTTAATTAAATTAAAAGGAAAAAAAAAGGTTTGTTTGCGCTCAATAAGACTAACTGAAGGATAAAGATAGGCAAGTTTTGAACTTGTTGACTTGTTTGAACAGTAGCTGAAGACATCCCTCAACTCTCTGTTCTTGAAAGGTGACGGTTGCTTGTGTACGTTTCCTGTTTGCTGCATGTCACATTTCCTGTTCTGATTGACACGCTACTCTCCGCCAACACAGTGTACACATGATCCACTAACTTATGACCTGTTTTCTCACCTTTGCATGCACATTTAGCCTTTTACCTGAAAATCAGTCCGTCTGCCCAAGCACTAGCTCATGTATCCATTGTCTTCTTGCTCCCATTTTCACTCAGTGCTGTGCAACTTTTATCATTCTTTTCTTCTCTGATCAGTCTCTCTCTTGCTCGGGTGTCTCTGATTCAGCCCAACAGTTATATAACCTTTCCTGTCCCTTCTGACATCCCAAGCGGCCATATTTCTGTGAGTAAACACACTCATCTTTCTCTCCCTCTATCATGGATTGATTCTGGTCTATGTCCCCCAACTTTCCCTCCTTTCTCCCCGTAACCGAGTCGTGTCTCCCCACGGCCACTTTCTGCATATTAGCACCCGAGGCCACACTGAGGAGGCAGATACGCATTGGCTGCCACGGCCGGTGAAAAACGAGCTTTGGAGAGGCAATAAATTGCATCCAATTTAGAGATGAAGGCAGAAATAAATTTCTCTTTTCCAAAGACTGAGAAAAGGAGAAGTGGAGGAAGGCTGGAAAAAAGCCTCCAGATAATTTGGTCACATTTTTTTCTTTTCTTGCAATATTCTTTTGAAAATGTATTTTCTATGTTATGTGTTTTCTTTTTTATTTAAATTCATGAAATAATCATGCTCTCGTGTTTGAGATTGCTTTTCTGTGTTTTCGTCGGTTCTGAAATTAATCACTTTTGTCTCGGATGACATTTTTGCATCTCAACTCAAATGCATTTTGAGTCAGCGGCAGCGTTTGGTGAAAAATAAATTAATCAGACCGGATTTGCCATATACAGCATTTCTTCTTCTTCATTCTTTTTTTCCCCTTCCACCTCCTCTTCATCTTCTCCTCTTCCTTTTTCGTCACCAGCCAAACAAGGTTTATCTTACCATTTACCTTCTATTACTAAGCGTAGCCCCCTTATCAAAGATCCACTCCACCCCTTTGTCTCCAAAATTAGCCGAGTGATGGAATTATTCTCAAGTCCAATAAAATTCATCTGGGAAATAAGATATTATTATTAGCAGTCCAATAGTAGTTCTTATGGGAAGGATGTGATGTTATATGAACATTCAATTATACAAGCTAATTTACGACATTAATAACCAGATTAAAAACACCCACCCTAGATCAGCCGCTCACTACTCCAGCTGTTTATCCCAGTCTGTTCAGATCTGCCTCTGTTGAGATTACCTTTGTTAATTTAGCTGCTAATATGCTGTTTTATCAAAGCAATGCCATTTTTTAAGAAAAAGAGAAATGTCTAGTTTAGATGGAGTATATAAAGATGCAGCACAGATGGAGTTTACCACATATTGGGGTGTATTATCCAGCCCACTGGATGTGAGCTCACAAACTCCACCCCCAGACAATTTGACTCCACCCCTTTCTACCACGTCACGCTATTTGTAAATTATGGAAGTGGCTAGATTGGTGTAGACAAAGCAACCCAAGGTGTGTTCTCATTAGCATAGCTCTCTACTAAAAAATTTTTCTATGCGTTTTGGCTGTACACTTACACAACAGTGGCATTTTTGGGGGGTGGTGTTGGAAACTAAAAATTTGAAAACAGGTTTCAAAGTGCTAGTTTTATAGTTCATTTATGCAGATTTGTGAAAATGGTGACATCATGTGCATGCATATTATGCGTTCAGTCTATAGGTATATGGGCAGGCGCATAGTGTTTCTTTACAAAGTGGCATTGCCATCTACCGGCCTGGCATGCATTTGTAATTGCTTTCATGGATCGGTGTGAATGGCGATAGTTTTAGATGTTATCGGCTGGACGCAAAACTTTTCAAAAATACAAAGGAAAAACTTTTCCATTTTTAGTACATTGGTGCCATGTAAATGTACCATGAGCTTTTGTTTTTTTTCTAAACCAATTACTAAAAATCTAAAAATTACAAACGTTTGTGGTTTGTAAGGGAACTGCAGGAGGGTCGAGTTACTGAAAAACTAATAAAAATCATAAAAAATATATATAATTTTTAAATTAATATTGTAAAATAAAAACAATAAAAAAAAACACTTTCTAAAAAAACAGATACAATATTTTACTTGTTTCCCTGAATGTCATGTAACCATTACCTGATAGCAGAGACCTGTGAACGTGAATGTGTTGTTAAATTATTGTATTATTAACTCAAAAGCTCATCAAGCACTTCAAGTAATATTTTAGCTGTTGGTAAATCATGAAAGTGACTAGAGCGACGCTGACAGAGCAAACCGAGTTGCATTCACTTTGGCATAACTCTCCAGTGAGCCTTCCTTTCCATAACAATGCATTTTTAACAGGGTCTCTACGACACGTCTGGCTAGACATAGAAAGCGCAGGCATGCGTACATGCATCGTTGCAGTTTATGCTCAGTTCACGGTCGTGTGCTTACATGTGGTGCTATGTTAATGCTAGCGACTGACAGCTGTGTCTTACCTCAGGTGATGCTTATGGAGAGACTGTTTCATCTTTTCTCCTGGTCTTTTTATAGAATTGAATGAAAGACCTTTGAAAGCCATTTAATGTGTTAAGTACCCCGCATCCGTAGGTATCATTTTCCAACCAGCTCAAAGATGTTTTTGCTGTGTTTGTTTGCTTGTTTGTGCTTTTTTACCCTTTTGCGGACAGAAAATACATAAGGGGTGCTAATTTTAGCTCACCAAGAAGAACATGCACGACAGCCACCAGCCTACAGTGAACCACAAGTGCATTTGCAACTCATCCTACAAGCTTCAATCACAAACAAAAGTGTTAGCCACAGCCTGCTGCTGTGTTTGGCCTTTTTCTGTAAAGAAGAAGTGTTTTGAGGTTGTTCCACTTTTTATAACTATCCTATCCCTTCATGATGCTTGGTAGTCATATGTTTTTAAGGCAGCCTTTGAGACTTATTATAGAATGTTTAGAAATCGAATCTTTATTTTAAAGGAATTTAATGACATAATATGAATATAATTAATATAAATACATGCTGTGTTATTTCTACATACATTACTGTTTAATATTTGTTGGTCAGTACGTTTTTTTTTTTTTATTCTTTAAAAAATTAATAAATAATATTTTTATTCAGCAAGAATAAAATGATGTCAAGGATACTTGACAGTAGGTGTGTAAAAAGTGCGTCAGCCTTCCGGTCTCTCTCGTGAAACCAACACGGAAGTGACTAAATCTGCAATTCATCGTCTGGCCCCTAGAGGTTGGCTCCAAAATGGAGTCAGTACCATAGTAGTCTCAGCCTCAGCCATGCATATGGGACACAAAAGTGAAAACACTTCAGGAGTGTCGAAGTCGTCATCGGATTGGTTGAGTTATACAGGATTTCCGCGAGTTCTTTAACAATCCACCGGGAAACAAAAATGCTGTGGCACCAAATGCCATTACATCTGGCTATGCGAAACTAGTCCCATAGACTCCCTATGTTAAAATGCCTAACTTTACAGCAGAAAAAAATTTGTTTACAGCCTGGTACAAAAAGTGGTTTTGGTCTATATAGCTAATTTTGCCCTTCATGACAACTGTGAAGGGGGTGTTTTTTTTTTTTTTTTTATAACTCATCGTTTAAATTATATTAAGCCTTAAAGCTCTATATATTTAAGGCCGTGGCCACTACTGTCGCTGCCGTCGAGCTAGGTGGGTGTGGTTTCAGCAACCAGCTCCTGCCTCTTTGCCCATTTTTGATTATCTAAGAGTGGCGAGCGGTGACGAGCTGCCAAGATGGTGACGGACGCCTCTGCCCACTTTGAGCTTGAAAAACTCTCTTCAGTTACAGACACTACGTCCTTGTTTTTATACAGTCTATGGTGTAAACTGACAGTAAAAGTGGAAGTTAAGACATACATTGTTACAAAAAAAATCTAAAATCTGAAGTTTTCACAAAAAATATTAAGCAGCACAACTGTTTTCAACATTAATAATAGTAAGAAGTGTTTCTTGAGCTGCAAATTTGCATATTAGAATGATATCGGAAAGATTATTGTGACACTGAAGACTGGAGTAATGATGCTGAAAAATCAGTTTTGCATCACAGGAATAAATTACATTTGAAAACATTTTAAAATAGAAAGCAGTTATTTTAAATTTTTAAATTGCAAATGTTTTTTTGTTTTTTTCCAAATCAAATAAATACAGCTTTGCTGAGCATTAGAGTATTTAAAAAAAAAAAAAAATATATATATATATATATATATATATATATATATATATATATATATATATATATATATATATATATATATATATATATATATTATATATATTATTATTATTATTATTATTTATTTTTCTAATGCTCACCAAGGTTGTATTTATTTGATTAAAAATAAAAATAATTACATTTGCAATTTAAAATAACTAAAAAATATATAAACTACAAAACAGTTGGTCAGGACAGGTTGCAGGCCATAGCCGAATTGAAATTTCCCATAAGAGCACCGCAGCCCATCATCCCACCTTTTTTGATTTCCTGCTTTTTAGATACTGTACAATAAAGAAGTGTGTATATTCAGACATAGGAAGTGTATTTGTTCATCCCAACCTTACCTTCTTTGACTTGGCCCTGATTTCTGTCAGACGTTTGTTTGGGCGCCACTCTGTTAGAGCTCCACTATAAGACAAACACCTTTTCCTTCTCTCTAGTACTTTACTGTGGGCTGCCACAGAGTGAGTATGTTGCTTTGGCTGAAGGGAAATCGATGTAGCCTCTTCACGGCACACTGATTTTGTCTGGCTCCTGAGAAATAATTAAAGAGTCGCCCCTACACCACTCAGCCAATTTGATGATGACTAGTGCTCTTACATAAATCGATAGCTGCTTTTTTTCTTTTACTATTATTAATTTATTTTTTCCCCCATCTCGCAGTAACACACACATTCTCCTCCGGCGGTTGTTGGTCAGTGTGTCACTGTGCCATGTCAGCAACGTTGATACGTTTTGACAGGCTTTCCCCTAAAAAAGAAGAAAAACACCCTCCTCCCACCAGCACATACAGTGGAGTGGGAGATACCATGTCGGAAACTGAGGGGGATTCGCCACACACTCTGCATCAGATGAAAATGGAGAAACGGAGGTGACTGGCTGAGTTTTTGCACTGAGGCGTTTTTTTGTCCGCCTGTCTCTTTTGTTTTCTCCCGATGTCAGGTTTTAAAATGAATGTAGCTGCGCCATAAGGACAAGCAGCATCTGTGAACACTGAAATATTACATTGAAGTGTTATGTACTATTACAAACCGGTGGCGTTTTCAACTTTAGAACACTGATGGTTTTGAGCCAAATAAATACCACTCTTAATTTTAGTAGTAGAAGTAGTAGTAATAATAATAATATAATTATTTAAAAAATTGAATGGTGACTTGTAATCAAATCTAATATTTTCAGAAAGATAATAATAATAATAATAATAATAATAATAATAATAATAATAATAATAATAATAATAATAATAATAATAAAAGACTACTAACAACCTCAACAATAACAACAAAATAGAACAACAACAGTGTATTCTACAAATAGGCTCTAGGCTAATTCTTATTACTAACTTGAATCCAACTATGTTTTGAGAGGAAGCTGAATTATTATCATTATCATTAGTAGTAGCAGTAATAATACCATATTTTCAGAAAAAGCTTAAATCTTTTGGCAGCCATTAAGTAAAGACTTGCAAGGTTAGGAAGCTTCAGATCAATGTATTGTGATGTGAAACAGCCTTGGGAGAGCTTTAGCATTGAACACAGCGAGTGGGTTATGAAAATATACGGTGGTGGTGCAGAGACGCTAGATGCTAGTCCCTGCTAATAGTCAATGCTAGCTTCCAGTTTATACAAAGTGTGTACCAAAATTATGAGCGGCAAGAAGAATAAAATAATAATACCAAACATTACAGTATAAACATGTATTTTATTTCCCCTCACTACATAAAAAAATCCAATCAGTTGAATGGTATTCAGAAAGTGAATGAAAAATATGCTGACATTCATTAAAATGAAAACATTTATTTAAAGCAAAACTGAAACTACCTATTTGTGGGAAATGTGCCATTTAAATAAACAACAGACATTTTATTAGTAATTGCATCCAACTTTGTTTTCAGAAAGGTAGCTGGGCTGTAGTTGAGCTATATTAAATAATTGATATTTTGGTGAATGCGTCCAATAGAGCATCCGTGGTGCAGTGTGGTACTGTCCTGAGGGGCACACTTCCTTTATTTCTATACATTTCTCTTCAGAGACAGCATTCTTATGCAATCATATCCGTGACATCAGCTGTTGTTTTTAAAATACTTTTTTCCTTTTCTTAATTTTTTATTTTTTTTTGTTATTGATGAGGTTTACAGTGTAACACTACAAACTGATACAAAACAAAAATGAACATGAACAGTAAGATAACTCTGTCATCATTTACTTACCCTCATGTTTTCAAACCTGTATGGTTTCCTTCATTGTGTGAAACACAAAATGGCATTAAATGGAAAAGAGCAGCATGAACATTCTACTAAATATCTCTTAATGCATTTTATGAAAAAAATCATGATGTTGAGTAAATGATGACCAAATGTGTGATTTGTAGGTGATCTATCCCTTTAAACTTGAACCCTAAATCCTTCACCAGTTTGCGGAAAATGGGACCATGAGACAACCCAAAGGTAACGGCACTGCTAGGTGCATCTCTTAACAAGATGACTGTTCAAAAGCTTTTCTGTGCTCTGGAGAACATGAAAGACGTGTTTAAAAATTTAAAAGCCCGATCTGTTCCAGTGCTATGGAGCGGCAGAGGGAAGCAGATTTTCACATCGTCGTAATTCCCCAGTCGCTTGCTTTGTAAATTAATTAAGATGTTTATGACAGCTGCTTGCACCTAATGGAATGCGTATAGACTTTTGTCATTAATAATTACTGGACTGTAAGGCTTCTTCCTTTGTGTTGTCGGGGACATATGGACTCTTCTATGGCTACTGTATGTCCTGCGGCTAACCTCTTGTTTTGTCATAAGCTGTCGTAATATTTATGCATACACATAACTGTAACTAGCAGTGTAGAAACTAAAGGCACCTGTAAACACCTATTTTAGCAATATAATTTTCAATTCAGTATTTTTGTCTTCTAAATATCAATGCGTACTTAAAACAAGATATGTTTACATAAGAAAAACTTTTTTCTTACCACACTTTTAATTTAACTACACATACAACATTTTGCAAGATGTATGCCTGCGAAGTGATCTTTCTTTCTTCTTAAATAAGTGTAATATACAGAAAAGCATTAGCTTTGTTGTTTTGCTAATACCTCAAAATTATCTTGTGAATGTCTGTGGGTGAGCACGTCTTTGCCATTCAAAATCAAAGTGCACTTTTTCGTTTTACAATGCCGTCTTATTGCACTTCTTGGAATCCCGGAAAATAAACCGTGAAACTTTAACCAATGAGAGAACAGTTTACTCGCACTTGACTAGTATTAACAAATTTAGTCCGTTTAGAAACTTTGCCATGTTAAAGTGAACTGCAACAAGAATAAAAAGCAACACTGTAATAATTTGAATCCCTGATTCAAAACAAAGCAGTTGATCTACAGTCATCCAAATGATGAACAAGTATTACCGTTAACAGTATATTTTCAATAGATTTCGTCCATCTGTTATCACGGTCCGTTATGTGTTTATTTGTTTATTTGTTTGTGGCATTTAATCTGTCTTTGGTGCCTGTATTACATTTTATAATAACAGTTCTACATTTCGTTCTATTAGACATGCAATTTTGGCAGAGTAGAGTGTGCATTTAAACTACAGTACAGTGCTGTTGGCTAGCACCGAAATTCATCTGATGCAACCTCAATTATGGAGTGTAATGTTCATTGTATCATGTTTGCAAAACAGTCCTTTCCAAAGGAATCTGTAGAACTGTCTAGACCTACATTTGCCACAAAATGGTAGCTTGCCAAGAAACTACCAAGTATGTATTAGCACTGCCAGGTTTTTTTTTTTTTTTTCAGTCAACAAATGCCTCTTTCTTGATACAGCTTTGTCACATACATTAGCGTTTTGTTATTGTTTACTTAAATCACAAAATATCCACTTTGTGTAGTGAAATAAAATATGAGTGACTATTGAGTCACTGCCTAAATACCAATCATATAACTAGTTTTGAAGAGATGCCAAGACTTATTTCCTGCAGTGGAAATTGATTTGTCTTCTCATCAAAAGAGAAAACAATGTTTATACAGCCGGTGCTTTCAGACAGAAAGCCCCAGAAGCTCTTGTTACTTCAGAGTCAATGGGGAAAAAAAATATTAAATAAATGGCCCTATTTCACTGATTATGAGTTTGTTAAATTTTATTGCTATTTTATTTACTCAACCTCCATTGTTCTCTCAGGGGAGCAGAAGGCGATATATTTCTTCATAGTTGGTAATGTAGTTCCCGAACATGTATAGATTCTTGTATATTAGAAATTATATTTCCAAAATTCTATACTGTATGTATATATTAGTGGTGGGCCGTTATCGGCGTTAATGTGCTGCGTTAACGTGAGACTCTTATCGGGCGCTAAAAAAAATATCGCTGTTGGGTTGGGAGCTGGGTCTACACTAATCAAGCTATGATGACTTTCACCTTGATATTTTATACAACCGACTGGCTGAGGCCAGACTAATAAGATGCTCAGGACAGTTGACGGGCCACTGCTGCACATCGTCATGAAAGCTTATCTTTTTCATGTGTTGTTAAGCCTTACCGCTTGTTGATTTAAACATTAAAGCATCCAAACACAAGACGCGGAAAAGCTGAACAGAGTAACTGGTTACTCGCGCGATGTGTTCGGTGCGGAGAGAGAGAGACGCGTATCACGGACAGCGACACTGAACCGAGCTCTCTTCTGCGAAGTTCTCCTTGAAGTCCCTCCTGCACCTGAACGAACAAATACAAATCGCAGTTTGAAACAAACAAAAAGAGCCCAATTCAGTACTCGCTGTGTTCTGGTGTTCAGGGCTCGCGCAGAGAAAGGCGTCTCAAAACACTTGAACATCAAATTGGGTTATTTTTGCTCTTGTGCCGACAAATACATACAAAATATATCAAAATATCCACCTGGGAAATTATGCTCGAAAAAACTGTCAGTTAGTTCTTAAGTAAATGTAAACAGTTGGAAAAAATGGGATGTGTATTATATTGGATGCGTTCATCGTCTCTTAAAGTGGCCGCGTCTAATTTAGCTGCTGGCTGCTGTAATGTTAATCCACGAAAATGAAAACGAAAATCACTCACTGCTCTTGACTCAATTACTTTGTAGTTTTAACAGTCTTATTGTATTGTAAAGACTTACTGTTTGTCAATTTTGTTTGGGTAACACACATATTCAGAATTCGAATGAGCCATTTTAATCTAGATTAATCTAGATTAATTTCAAGATCACAGTGAGATTAATCTAGATTAAAAAAAATTAATCTATGCCCACCACTAGTATATATACAGATGCATAGAATGATTTCTGAAGGATTGTGTGACTCTGATCTTCCATGTTACCATCAAAAGAATAAATTTTGAAATATATTAAAATGCAATATATAAAATGTCCCTTAGATAACTACATAATGCACTTGTTTTATGTGGAAACTTTTGAGCTGGGGTGTTTTTAAAAGTACATTTAATTATTGAATGAATATATGAAAATGTATCTAAATGTAGTGTTAGAATTGGTGTTCCTGTGGCTCAGTGGTAGAGCATTGCGTTAGCATCGCTAAAGGTTGTGGGTTCAATTCCCAGGAAAAATACACATACTGGTAAGAAAAAAAAATTGTATAGCCTCAATGGCACTGTAAGTCACTTTGGATAAAAGTGTCTGCTATATATGTAAGTGTTATTGTTTACTCACAGTATAGCTTAAGATAGCTATGACCAGTAACAACAAACAGGTCTGCACACCTGCCTGCTTTCTCCACCACTTTTCAAAACCATGATGCCCAAGCTAGTCACAACCTAGCAACCACAAACTACTCTGTACCATTGTGGTGAACATTTTTAGAGAGGAGATAAGAGTTTGTTTTGGTTATTGCCCATGCACCTCACTGGCCCCCCATGTCACATACGTCCAAATAAGTGCAGGATATTGAAGCATTAATCCTGAACCCCATTGGCTGGAAAGTGACTTCTCTGATCAACTTGCTTCTGTAACAAGAGGCCCTTTGATCTTCACAGCACACTTGGAAGAGTGCTGGCCGAGCTCTCAGGTTTTAATCAGAAAAAACATGAAAGATAGATGCAGAACTAAGGGGCCAGACATTGCCATGGCCTCGTACAGTAGCCGAGAGAGATTTCCTCCTGCCTCTCCTGCAAACATCTTGAGAGATCCTCTGATATTTCCTCCACTCTGCTGAACCAGAGGATTCTCACTAATTCTGTGGCATTAATTAGAGGATTGACAGACGTGTAATTCAGCTAATAGGGAGCTTTATTACCTGAGAGGTTTGTCGTGGCAATTAGCTTTATTGGCCGGTGCAGGATATGGACCAAGCGGACTCTTTGGTCTTCCTCCCGGTTTCACTCTTACGAGTTTCATCAATTCAATGAGCTGAAAACAGCACACTGTATAGGCCGATGTCCCTGTGGGTGTGGGGGGTTGTTTTCTATGAAATTTTACTCACACACATACGCAAGATTAGACTAGGATTATAAGGGATGTTTAATTCATCTGCACTCGCCGCTAGCTTAGATGGGGAGGTGGGGTGGAAGCAAACATTCAAGTCAAATGCACAGGGAGGGTGAGCGCGGTAGACATGGCCTTTAGATGTGGTCGGGCTTGGAAAGTACGACGACCAAGACTCTTCAAGACAACGTTAGCTGCATCAGAGTTCACACACTCAGGGGCTGGTGAGATGAAAGAGAAGATATGCAAGTGCTTCAGTTGCTATCCACACTGACTCGTTCAGAAGTTGATACATCTGCTGTGCTTTTTTTTGCTTTTTGCACTGACATTTTGAGATGAATCAACAGCAAGCGCACAAACCCGGGAAAGTTTTGGGATGGAATTTCTCGTCATGTTCATTATGAGTCATAAAGACAGGGTTTTGCAGACTTCGCAAGAACAGCCAGGCTGTGGATGCAATTGAAGATGTGACCCCTTGTTGTGGTTTCTCTGCAAGGACAGCTTGTTCTGACAAACATCATTGACACTTTATCAGTGGGAGCTATTGCTGTTTTGTAAATCTGTCCATTTATAAATTATTACTGTTGATGTTGGTAGGCGGTGAGACAAATCCTTGATCCCACACACCAATGTCTCCTTCGATTAACACGGAAACCTACCAACATCTGTTGCCATGACTTATCGCAAGAGGAAAGAAAGTTTTAGTTGCATAACATTGGTTAATGGAAATTATGTCATTTCTCAATAGTTCGCTCAATAGATCCCAGTACTAACTAGCAATGTCTTAGCAACCATCTATAACACCTCAGAAACCACATAGTGCCCAGTAGCCACCCAGAAATCTACAGTAACCATCTATATTTGCCTAGTAACCTCTCAAAACACTTTAGCAGCAACTTTGTGGCTTTAACTTCATTGAATAAGTGAATTTTGCATAGACAAGCTCCAATCTTTTCTTTAAAAAAATATATTTTCTTAGCTTGGCTATACATCCAGATCCAGTCTACCATAGTTTTTGTTATCGTACAGCATAAGAAGAGAATTTGCATATTTTAAAAGAAAAGAGAAGACTGGCTTTGTTCCAGCTGTATGACAAAAGTTACATCTCGATCACTCAGTCTAGCATGGTAGAGAAATGAGAATCTGAAATAGCTCTTGGCTCTAAGATATGTTTAATATGCCTCCATATACAGTGGGGCTCGAAAGTTTGGGCACCCTTTGCAGAATCTGTGAAAATGCGAGTAATTTTCAAAAAATAAGAGAGATCATACTAAATGCATGTTATATTGTATTTAGTTATTCATGTTATTTATTTATTAAGGAAACAAGATGATTTAAGAGCTGGGGGGTGAAAACTTTTGGAATTTGAAGATCAAGGTAAATTGTACTTAATTTGTGTACCGGGAAACATAAAAGTATCTTCTGTTGCTTACGAAGGGCAGAACTAAATGGAAGAAATATATATTTCAACAAAATAAGACAAATTTGGCCATCTTCATCTTATTCAAAAGTTTTCACCCCCAGCTCTTAATGCATCTTGTTTCCCTTCTGGAGCATCAGTGAACGTTTGAACCTTTTTTAATAGTTGTGTTTGAGTCCCTCAAATTTCCTCAGTGTGATAAGATGTATCTCAAAATCATAAAGTCACTGCTGGATAGGGTTCAAATATGCATAGATGATGGAAAACTGAAGAATCTGCAGGACCTTAAAGATTTTTCTGAAGAACGCTGCTCAGTTTAACTGTTCGGAACAACCAAGGGACTCATGCACAGCCATCACAAAACAGAAAGACAGTCGAGGATCATCAGGTAACAGAACACAGTACTAAGAACCAAGGGTTCCCAAACTTTTGAGTGGGGTTATTTTAATAATTTCAGCAGTTTTTTGTCTTGTGGACTAAATGTTAATATCTTTTATGTACAATATCTTACTCAGGACAGTACTAAATAAAAAATAACATGCATTTAGTATGATCTCTCTTATTTTTTGAAAATTACTCATATTTTCACAGATTCTGCAAGGGGTGCCCAAACTTTCGAGCCCCACTGTGTGTGTGTGTATATATATATATATGTGTTTTGTTAAATTAGCTTCTATGAGATGCATGGAGTGTGAAGTGAAGAAAGTCATAAATTCAACTCAAATTCCTTTGCTGAACCACAGACCACAGCACAATGATTTTCTCACATGCAGACACTGAGAGATTACTACTACTCTCATGTCCACAATTGGTTAATGCGGCCGCAATATCTGCCCGAGGAGACGACTGGTTTGCTAAATAAATAGATAGATTAATTTAATTATTTTGATCGCTCCCCGTTCTGGCCTTCACTAAGGGGAAAATGTAGTTTCTCACTGTAAAGTAAACCTATCTGAGTGCTATGCAAGTGCTACATGGAATGTAATTCGTAACATGGGAAATATTAGAAAAGGGAAAATATCCAAACATGTCAGTGTAGACTCAGTATAATTTGTTTTTTATGAACATAGCTAAACCGATGGCCTTAGTAGGATGTTCTGTGTCGCCAAGGTCCAGTCAAGTATGTTACAGGGTGGTCTTGTTGAATGCTAGGGTCTGTGTTTATGATTGTGGTTTCAGATGTCATGGGGAGCTCAGCAGGGGATCACAAATGGATTACTAAGGAATGGGAATGCTGAAGTGTGGGAGAGGATGCATGCCCCCCCTCCCCCCCAAGGCATGTCCGTTAGCTGAACATCTGAAGGAAGTCAACAAAAGCTGCGTTCATACAGAAATGTCGAGGATTGACAGAGCAGAGTATTTTATATATGACTGCCAATTTAACCTATTCATACAACAGCTACAAACATTTGAAGTCAGTCCCCTTTTAGCATAGCTGTTTTCCAATTAGCTAGCTGTTTGCAAACTTGCTCTGAAGAGTTGGTTTTGAGTCATAAAAATGTTAGGTAGTCAGTTTGGTTATAGAATGCAGAGGTCACCCTGGCTTATAACCAAACTGTGCGTGAACCATTTAAAGAGGTCTGACAACTGAATAATCTTTGTGTGAACGTAGCCTGGCAGAGATGACTGAAGGGACCTTGTCTGCAATGGTGAACAGCTGGTGAGTCAGCATTCCGAGAAACAACTATACATTTCCGCATTCCTTCCGATCAGCTGGTTACTGTATATTCACGTGCGCTCCGCTAACGACTCCTGCGCCTGGGCACGTAATGGTTCTGCTGCGTTGTGGGACCGATTTGGCGTAATCATAATTTGTTTGAGCATTCAGCTGAATGAGCTTCTGTTGTGCTGCATCTTAGCAATAACAATGGCGCTTATCGGCTGGACTCCCTGCGGTACAATTAAAATTCCGTTGGAGTCTCCAAGCTGCCTGCCAACCATGCCTGCTGTTCAAGTGCCCTTCCTGGGCCTACGTCAATCCCCTTTGCTGCTATCTATTATTCACAAGCTACCAGACCATTTTAGGGACTTACCTGTAGACTCCTGGGCTGGAAAAGCAGGAGGATGGAGTAAAGTTCTGGTTGTCCAGTTTCTTGAATCTTAAACCGACTCTTTGATGGTCAGTCGTTCTAGTGGTGACTGGTCTGTTCTGATCATAACAGCAAGAAAGAATATTGCTAAATGCAAATATCAATGGTGACTCCTTTCCTAGTTCTGAAGCTAAACCGGTTGAGAACCAATGAGTCTTTCCAGAATTTCTTCTCTGCTTGATTACTGTGGCCTTTTATCCTACATGATTTGTCTCCACAGCAAACTTCTGCTTGGTTTCTCATCATGTTCTCCTTTTCAACGTGACACTACGACAATGTAATTTCTACGTCCTCTAAAACTAATTTGGATGTAAATCTGCTATTTGAGGAGATGTCAGATGGCGAATCGTTCAGTGGGAACCTGTAGAGCCAGCCACTGTGGCTTGATTTTAGTTAAAACCAATTAGAAATGACCAGAAATAACAGCGCCTGGAGATGAAGTCATTTTTCTCTTGATCCTCCCTGGAGAATACAAGGCCTCTCTATGGAGTTCCTTAAGTGTTTTAGAATATTAGGAGGAGAGATGATGAAAATCATCAAGCTTTTTTAATCATTGCATTTTGCATTTGAAAGTTTATGAAGTATAATAAGGCTAAGTGTGTCAGTGCAGAACTCTTAAGAGTATGTCGGAATGACTTTGACGGAACAAAACTTGGATGACATCTGTCCTCTCTTCTGATTAAATAACTCTACTTATGATTTGCAAGGTGATATGTCATTTAAAAAGACACACTATATGCAATTAACTAGCATGTGTACAGGAAGGATATCATAATCTGCTAGACTTGTATTGATCATAACACAGTTCTTGCAAAAGCATTCTTGGTTTTCATAATATGGGTGGAGATGAGATCAATGTTGGTTTTTACAGACCATTTGATTTTTCAAAAATCTTCCATTTCTAATTGATGTTAACCTCAGAGTCAGATACACTCTATATAACCCCAATAAGTGGTCAAATTCTCAAATATAAAATTATAATAACAAAATATATAGCTAATCTCAATATGTCAACTGTTTGATTATAAGAAAGGTGATGCTTTCTATTCAGTGCATGTATATTTAGACAGGATTTTACTGTGCATTTTTTAGCTAGGCAGGATAAATGTTCATACGCATGTGTAATCTGTTAAAGAATGTGCACTGCATGTTATTTTCTGACCAGCTTAAGACAACTGTGTCTGCAAAACCAAACTGTTTTCTATAATATAATTGACAGGATGAAAGATTAATTTATTTTCGGAGGGTGGGTGGCCATAATATTGTCTCTTGATGATGCTATACCTTAAACAGAAGTGGATAGAAATCTGTGCAAATGTTTGTGGTTGTCACAACTACATTGTAGCATTTATTCTATGCTAAGGCTAGTTTCTCTTAATTTGCAAGTAAAAAATGTAAGGTTTTAAGACATCAATAGACACTATTACATTCAGACCCCATATTAGTAAAAACCAAAACTGAAGGGCTGCTTATCAATTTGATCACATTTTTTGTTATGTGCTTCATTGCGCAAACATTGTAAGCCCATTGTATTGGCTGTCCAAATCTGTTCCTGGAAGGCCACTGTCCAGCAAAGTTTAGCTCCAACCTTACTTAAACACACCTGAGCAAGCTAATCAAGCTCTTTAGACCCACTGGAAACTTCCAGGCATGTGTGTTGGAGCTGTTTGGAGTGAAACTCTGCAGGACTTTGGACCTCCAGGACCAGAATTGGACACCCCTGGCTTAAGAGATTGTAGAAACCATTAGCATCAATGAAATATACTTATGATTAGGATGCTTTTGGTGAATGCAGCCATGTTCAGTACATTGAGTTTGTAGCCTGTTGATGAGTCTTTCCTTACTTGCAATGGCTACTAAAAATGGAAAGTCCCTTTTTTATATTACAAAATTATACTGACACCTGAAACATTTTGTGTAAATGTAAAATGCCTACCTAAAACCAGGGGACTGTTCTTCCAATCTATCACAATTGCGTTGGGGTCCACCAACCCTCAAGCAAGCCACCCATCTCCATCTCTGTCATCACCCCCACCCAGCTCAGCTTTTACTTTTCCAGAGGTGTCTATACCAGCCTTGTCCTTGAATGGCTGAGAGAGCCTTTGTCCTCCCCCCTCGCAGGTCTCCCTAGATTGAACAGTGAATGAGGATAAGTGTGAAGCAGCAGTCGATGAATCAAGCGGTCTGACCGGCAGCAGCCCGGGGGAAGAGAGAATGTTGAGCGAGCCCCCTCCCATGGGACTGGCCTCGCATTAGGAACTTCCTCGTCCGTGTGTTTCTGCCACAGGTTAAATGGATCGTTCCCATTAGCTCGGTGAGGGGACAGCTCCATTACGTGAAGGAGACTCTAACTTTGAATGTCACGGACTGCCGAACCCCAGCGCAGCACGTCAAGCACCCTGCCGGAGAGGCCTCGCTGACAATAACCATCCATGATAATCATTTGCTGTCAGGCGCTAAGGAAGCTGAAATTATGATGCACAGCCTGCTAGACAGACCCAGGCAGGGCACTCTTCAGTGCCGCTGGTGACAGAACTTTCTTCCTCACACATCTAGGAACCAGTAATTTAATTTGAACCCTGCATGTTTCTTAACATTTTAGACTGGTATTTGGATAAGGAATAAAGACCCTGCTTGGTTATGCAGGTCTGATATCAGTTTTGTTATTTTTTGAACATGAGCATGACACAGTTTCACCAGGAGAAACTGAACCCAGATCCGCATTACTCTGTCACCGGGTTTTTCCCATCTGTGATATAGGCAGCTTTACCTGACAGGAATGCAGGGGACTCGGCCCTCCGTGGCAGATGTGCTAAAGGTTAACTTCAAACAGTCATCAGTGTGCTCGGCATATGGAATCTTCAAGAGGGAAAAAGCAATGAATGATGGCTGTGGACATGCTTAGAATATTTTCCAGGAATTACCCAGCACACTGTTATCAGTCCCGGACAGTATTTTTGAATGGTAACATATTATAATTGTGAAATTGCTATTTTTGTAGTTAAAAATGACATGGGTCATGTATGGCTTTAAAAATTATTTATTAATAGTATGCACACAAAATAATTATCTAAATTGTATGACTCACCGGTAGACATTGGGAAAGATGACCTTTAGCTTGGCTGATGCAAAAAGCGGAAATTATCATGAGTAAGTGTTTAGCCTTGAGTTGACTTTCATGTCCACAAATGATAACAAGATGATAAAAATGATAACAATATATATATATATATATATATATATATATATATATATATATATATATTTATATCAGAGCCAATGTAACTTCTAAAGGCATTTTTTCTTGTGCATGTATTCTGAGGATGGTAAAGTTTGGTCTGACAACTCTATCTACCTATTGATCTATCTATCTATCTATCTATCTATCTATCTATCTATCTATCTATCTATCTATCTATCTGTCTGTCTGTCTGTCTGTCTGTCTGTCTGTCTGTCTTTTTGTCACAATCTTTGTCACTCTTTCTACAGTATATATCCAACCATCCATTATCCATTGTACTGTATCTGCTTGTCTTTCTTACAGTTACATATCTATATATCTGTCTTATAATCTTTGTGTAAATCTTAATGAGCAACTGAACTGTTTTATTACTGTCCTCCAGTAGTGTGATCAGTTGCTGAATTTCACAGCACTTTGTAACCGCAATCATGATGTCGTCCTTTGAAGAAGGCCAGATGAGCTTTTTCCATCTGTCAAGGATGGATTCACCTCCAAAATGACCCATCACCCCATCTTCCAGTGGAGTAGACATAACCTGGCAGGCTTCACCAGTGTCAGGGCCTAGACCCAGACCCCCTCCAGCTCCAAACTCTGTTCACCCATTGGTTCCCTGGCCCCTTCCCTTTGCACCCTCCAATCAGAACCCTCCCAATGACACCTAGAGGAGGAAGTGGGCTTTCTCCCCACCCCTCCTCTCTCTCTCTCCTAGCAACAGGCCATTTTTTCTGACCGAGTCTAGCATCCTCTTTTTGACAGTAATGATTTCCGAGCAAATACACTTTTTTTGTGTTAAGATTGGTTTTCATATCTATAAGTGACATTGACAGAATAGCTGTTGTGGTTTGGGAAGGATCAGAGACAGATAGCTGATAGTGGTACGGAATAAGGATGGGGATCGCATGGAGAGAGAGAGGCTGAGAAAGAGAGGGAGGACTGAGCAAAAATGAGTGATAGTGGCAGAAATTGGATCAAAGACTGACGGTGTCCTCACAGTCTTCTCAGCATAGTTCATGAGATATCTGATAACCGCAAAAGCACAACCTGTTTTGTCTCATGCTGTATGTGAGACTGGCCATTATCCACATGGTGATAGAATATATGTTGTTTTCCACAGTGGTTTTTGCGGTTACCGCTGAGGCATGCTTTCGTTTACATGTTCACAAAGCTATATCTGAAAAGCTTGATGTCACCTAGTAGGCTGTACTATTTCTTTTTAAGGAGTTAAATGGCTATTTAACCTTAGCTTTAGGCTACTTTTTAGGTAATGCAGGTTTTCTGATATCGCCCATATCTTTATGCCTTCCTTTTATCTGTAGAGTACAAAAGATTATAATTTAGAAAAGTGTTGCCTTTGGGATATGCCAAGACACTCTTAATTTTTAAATGCTGTTGAATTTTACATGCATTTTACTGTCAATTTGGAAATGCATAGACTATCCATTTTGACACTTTAATCTATCAATGAATTTGTCTTCCACTCTTAAAAGATGGTATGTTATGAACTATCTCTAAAATACTTACCTACAGTGAATAAACAGATATCGATGACTCCTCCCTTGTCCAGCCTTTTAACCCATGACAGTTACTGGATTTGTAACAATCAAGGCAAATAATCGCCAAGAAAGAAACTGGCCCAGATGACATGGATGGGATAAGTGGCTTGTACCCTTGGACCCACCATGTTATAATTTCACACAGTTAGACCAGGGATAGTTCACTCTGAAATGAAAATTTTGTCAGAATTTACACAGCCTCATGTTGTTCCAAAAATGCCTTTCTTTCCTCAGTGGAACAAAAAACAGCATTTTAAAATCACAATGAATGGATTGGGACAACATGAATATGAGTAATTGATTATAGAAGTTTCTACTTTGGGTGAATTATGCCTTAAATATTTCTCCTATTTGAATCGAATTAATCCTTTGTTTTAAGCTTTTTAGTTTTATCACTAATAGCCACAGCTTGACATCATATTTCGGTAATTGCCTTTTGCCCCGACGTCGAGTGCTTTGTGATTTGATTGCAGGTGAAAGTTACAAGAGGATCATCGCTTGTTTGTTTTTTCGTGCAATGTTGTAGTTGGACGTTGTGCTCCAGCAATAGCGTAGTTGATTTTTGTTGCTTGAACGGAGTGCCTCAAGTTTCGATACTGGGCCCTCTTTGTGTTTTTGCTGTCATATCCTCAGGTGTGTCTGTGAGCATGTGTGCCTGCTCATTTGCTTTACAATCTTTGACTTGTATTCCCTCTTCCCTTAAAAAAAAAAAAGAAAGGCATCTGAAGCATCGTTATCGCCGACCAGACCTCTTTTTATTTTCTGTGGAATTACTGAATCATGTCAGCTCGACATCCCTTGAGTTTCAAAAGCAAGCTGTAGAAAAATTAGCCATTGCTTCCGCATGACAAGTGGGATCTATTAGTCTGCTCTGGCCCATAGAGCATGAGCACGCTCAGTCCACATGGGACCCTCTGTTTCAGTAACACTTTCACACACACACAGATACGCACATCCATTCGTGCCTCTGTGGCATTAGTCATGCTTTATAAGGTCAGACATAAAGATGCACCCTGTGCTTCTGGGCTACACCAACAGACAAGAACATATTCACAGATCTGTTTAGCATTCTGTATGTGATTTCCTGTTAATTTCCATTGCATGGAGGTCAACTTTGACAGAAAGGCGACTGCCTGGTCCATGTGACAGCAACATACTGACCTGCCTGACCTTGCTTAGGCACAGCCAGTGGCAGCACTAGGAAGCATTAACACAGTCAAAGCTAGCTTTTGGCTTTCAGTCAATGTCACGGCTTAGAGCATCTCCCTTCCAATATGCTGTCAGCTTTTTCTGTATTTTACATTGCGTTCAGCTGTACACAACTGTAGTTTTACATACTATTTATTTTAAATAATGGAAAAGAAAATGTATTTAATGTTTTTTTTTTTATCTCTCTTTCTTTCAGGTATTTCAGTAACAAAGAAGACACACACTTGTAAGTAGTTATTTCTTTTATTAAATTGGTAATTCTAAATAAATTATTTGGATATTAAGTATTTTTTATTAATATTTTATTGTAATTTTGAAGACATACTTTGACAAGTTTGTCAGGTTATTTTATATATATATATATATGTGTGTGTGTGTGTTAGTGTGTGTGTGTGTGTGTGTGTGTGTGTGTGTTTGATTTAAAAAATATATATTTAATTTTGTCTATCTGTAGATTTATTTCTTCTGTAGATTTATTTATTTATTTGTGTAGTTGACAACAATAATAGTGCTATTTGTAAGAAAACTATTCCTCAGTTTAATTTTCACTGCTGAAAAATGCTTATATACTGTAGAAATCTAATTCCTTCATAGGGGTAAAGGTATTTTATTTATTTATTCTTTTAATATTACTTTTAAAGAAGGTGCTATATCTGCATTGCCTGCCCTTTGAAAACAAAGATCTAGTTTGTGCATGAGCTTCATGTGAGGTTAAAGGCGTTCATTTTGAGAAGTCTCTGAGAAAGATGGATATCAGCTCTGGAGGGAAGATTGTAGTTTTGCATACATGACCTTTGAATACTCTGTGCATCCTACAGATTAAGTTTATCAGTGATTTGATCTTAGTTTCTAGTATTCTTGAGGTTTCAGGTCCGTTCAATTTCACACCTGAGTTTCTAAAGAAATGTTTAAAGCTGAATCTTCGAATACTTCCTTTTCATTTCCACTTTAAATTATGAGTAGCTTAACAAGATACAATTCTGAAGTAGTTAAACCACAGTCAAGCTATAATGATATCTCATTTTGTCACGGTAAAGGTTGGCTACCGTAAGTAGCATTTACCAAATAACCACTTGTTCAAAATACTTTAGCTTGCGATTATTAAAGCTATTCTATTTTGAAAACATTGAAGCAGCAGTCAATAGTGAAAACTGTAGAGCTGTTGGTGTTTTTAGCATTTTTAGCTAGATAGCATCATCAAGTTCCTGAGAGGCATGTATTTGTTTTGCATTTTAGTCAGCTATAAATCTAGCTAATGAAAGATCATCTTGTCATTTTATTTGAAAATACTGCCATCTTTTCATCTGTCTACATTGACTTGACTTATTGAAAGGCTTTAGAAATACCCAGTTGTAGCTGTCTTATCCATTCAGTCAGCATAAAGGTGGATCAGTGGTCTTTCATCCTTTTCTTCCAGGGCCCTACTGCTATCTTAATTACGGCGCTGATCACTTCCCCTTAACAGAAGGACGTGAAATCAAAGAACGTTTCAAGTGAGAAGGTTCAAAGCCATGGACCGGACTTCACTATTTAATCTCAGTGAAAGAAATGCTAACGACACATGTCAGAGAAAGCGAGAGAGGCCATTGGAGATTAAGAGTAAGAGAATGAATCGTGAAGATGATATGTTTTGGGCTCATGGCATGGGTCAAAGAGCAATCTTTGACAGAGAAAGGGTTCAAAAGATATGAAAGAAATTAGCATTTTTTATCGCTTGTAATGTGCTGATGAATTACTTTCATTAGTAGCAAGGAACCACCCAGCATACACTAAAAACCACCGTTGCCCTAGCACTAAAACATGGTAGCTTAATAAGCCAATTTTGGTATGTAATGTCAACTTCTCGATGATTTTCCTGTTGCATTTTGGAAATATACCACATTAGAGAATAAAATGTTCATGTTGACTTGAATGAAGGGATCAGCTGAGATTAGCTGGAGGATGTACAGTGTGTTGGGTAGGGGGGTTGTGCAAATGTGCGTTTTACAATCAACTAGGCCGCATATGCACTCATAATGCATTCATGGAAGCAACTGAACTGGAATATGCTCATACACATGCTCATATGCACATGCAAACACACACACACACACACACACACAAAAACACCCAAGGCTATAACCCCCAAACATTACATTTAGACATATTTCCCCCAATCCGGGGTTGCCAGGTCTGAGAGACAACGACAGCCCAATGACCAAAACTAACCCAAACTAACCTAATGGACAATTTGTGGTCAGCATTAAATTACCCAATTATCTTATCTCACTTGTAAATTCACTGAACAACTGGCCTAATTGTTTCCATAAAAACAAGTAGGGGTGCTCCGATCACGATCGGCAGATCAAGTATTGTTTTCCTGCTCAAATTTTTATGATATATTATATATTCATTTTTTTTTTTATATAATGTCTTTTTAGTATTTGTGTGTTTTTTTTTTTTTTTTTGCATTTAGTGTTTATTGTTATTATTGTTTTCACTTTCCCCCAATTTATTTATTTTTATGTTGTATAATTATAATTATTCTTTTTTCATTTATCCCAATTTATTGGTTATTTACTCCGTTAACTTCTCCCGTAAATTCACTGTGTTGGCCTGACTGTTTTCAGAAAAACGCCATTCTTATTACCTGTTTTGACGTGGTTCGTCAAAAGCTCATGTTATACAAATCTAATTTCAGAATCAAACGCAAAACAAGACCAGCAGAATTCCCACAGACTTGGCAACCTATTCCTACTCCAAAAATCTTACCCAAACACACTCGTCGCAAACTCTCACCTACCCACACACACATCACACAGACTTATCAGCCTCATCTCTCCTCTCTAGTCTGAATGATCAAAACCGTGGAAGCGGCCCACCGGTCCCCTCATCAATATAAATTACAGGGCAGCTGTTGGCTAGCAGGCACTTTCCTGCTCTATCTCTGCCTTCACTGGCTGCACGTTCAGACCTTAATAAGCCCGAGCACTCTCTGGAAGAGAACGGACACTTCGGTTCCCCTCTTTATGACCCACCGGCCGTCTTTCTGACCAGCTCAACATTTAGAAGGGCCACAGAGACAAAGAAAATGAACAAACATTTCAGAAATGAACGTTCAGGTTGAATTTCACTTCAGACAAGCTCATAGAATAATTTATAGTGGCAGACCGAAAAAAACAACAAAAAAATTATGAAAGTCAATGCTACTGTCAACTGTTTTTTTCTCACACGGTTTTGCTTAAATTCAAAAACTTTTTATTGATTTATGATTGAGGCTATGTGAAAAATCATTGATTAATCAACTGAGACAATATAATTGTTTACCATACTGAACACACATCTACTTTATTAATTTTTTTATAATTTTTTTTATTGTTTACTTTTGTCAGAGCTGTGGCCTAGCAGTTAACAAACAAGTGCAAGCCCATCCCCCATAACTTCCTACCAACAAAATGGCAAGACTTTTAAAACAGAATAAGCTGCAGAATGAGTGACAGTGCGAATTTCACTTTTCAATTTGTGACATTTCACATTTCTGAAAAGTTTGATTTTTTCGCTGTTTTTGAATGGTTAGAACAGATGCTCCCAAGCCATTTGAGAATGTGGCGTAAACACTGACTGTGAAACTCTCCCCACAGTCTCTGTTTTACAGCTCAGTTTCGTGTATGGTTTTGCTTTACGTAAAACTTGACAGTTTTATGGCCAGCCTTTTTATATAGTGCTACTGCAAGGCCATGTGGTTCCTTCTGGCAACAGACTCTTTTCCTTATATAAACAGTGCTGTTTAATATCTCTCGGAGAGGAAAAACACAGCACTGGACAGGAATTAAGTACTTGGATGTCTCCCGTTAAGAACAGAGTGTTCTATGGAATTTAAATAAATGACATAAATAAAACAGTGTTGTATAAAAAGGTCCACATAATGTTTTGTATTGCAAACGTACTTTTTAATGCAAGACGGGAAAAAAAATATTTGTTTTAACTAGAAGAAAACCGTCAGTGGTGTTTTCCTGTGCAAAATTTGTCGCCTTAATGTGACATATGTGGTTTTTGCATGTTACTATGCGGGTATTTCTGGGAGTTTTTAGGGCGTAAGTGAAAAGTTTATGATATTCCAGTCCTTTTAATGTCAATCTACAGTTTTCTTCCGCCTGTTTTAATGTCTCTAAAGTCAAAATTGTAAGTCTTACTGCGTAGTAAAGTAACAGATCACCTCCTCTCAACAAGCCACATAATTTGAGGTGTGATTCATGTGGCAGCTGCACTACTAAACTTCTGGAAATTGTTACCTGCCACTGACTTGCCTTTGCTAATTATTCCCACACCCATATAATTGTGTCAGAGTTGAATTAAAATCACTGGTAGAATGTGACTATGTCCTGAATTCAAACTACAATTCAGTCTCTGCTTTAGTGAGATATGTGGGTATTGTTGTAACCTGTCTGGGAGGACATGTTGATAAGATTCACTAGGCGATTAGAGGCAGTAGGCTGCGAATGTATGCTTGCATCTACGTGTGTGTGTGTGTGTGTGTGCGTCTCCCAGCTCTCATATCACAGTGACGATCCTTGGCCAGAGAAAGTGTCTGTCTCGCCAAGTCGCTGCATCTCACACACACACACAGAAAAGCAGATAAGCAGAAGGATAAGTGCTGTGGATTTTTTTTTAAATGCATGTACTACAAATCCAGTTACTGATAGCAGCTCTAGTACAGTTAAACAAAATATGCAATTGCAAAATAATGAATGTTTTAAACATTTTTCCTGATCACTGTCTGCCTTTGGTTTAACAAAAGGTGTTTGAAAACACCAATGAGATGCAAATGGTATCCAAAATGCTTGAGTTGGTACTAAAATTTGAATTTGATCGTATTTAGCGACAGTTTAAAAAAAATGAAGTCCTATATTATGAATATGAAAACAGAAAACACACGTAGCACCGAACAAGGAAAACTCAGAAACACAGGGTTTATATAATCAAAATGAAACGAGGAAATCAATGGGACACAGCTGGAAGCAAATAAACGCAATCAAGGTAGGAACAGGAAGACCAAATAAGGACATAGAGGAAGAAAACCTGGGCATGGAATGCACAATGGGGGAAAAACACAAGACTCACGGACACAGGACTGACAACAATGTTATAACTGTCATGTGACCTACCAGTTTTCGCAGCGTTGCTTCACTGCCATTCGTAAATCCTGTGTCCTCATGGGATAGTAAAGTGTCCATCAAATGCACCCTTCAGTGTCTATTTTTCGAATATTATGAATTACATACTGTTAATTCATGTACATACATGTACATACAAGGACTTAAGTTTTTTTTGCCATGCTGTTTTTTGCTGTAGGGAAGCATTCCATTTTGGACACAGTGACTGTAATAACACTGTGAAATCAACCTGCAAATGTCTTATAGCAATGGCTACGTATAGTCATTGAATGTATTTTCTTTAATGTGTCAGTGTATTTCTTATTGAAAAGGAGGTTGAGATGATGGGAAATCAAATGTCCATAATTATAAACCAGTTATAAACCCTATTTTGCTACTTTAACTATTGCTAGTTGGAGGAAAGTGACGTTAGGTATACAAGATATAACAAGATGACATTTGAAGGGACAAAAATTTAGACGACCCCAAGTGCAGGATGAGTCATCACTGTTTTTATGCATTTGCAAAGAGGAGAAAGATTTTAAATAAACGTATATATGTGATAAAAGTTCAACTTTTATTAGCGTATAGACACATGGACTCAAAGCAACACAAAAAAACTCATGGGGTCTTCAAAATCTGTTTGTTTTGTATCTATGTCTCATATCGCAAAAAAAAAAACACCAAATAATAAACATGCAATCTACTTGCATGCACATGGAAATCTGCCTAGATTTATGTCATATTCCGAAGTTGTCAAAAGCTCTGGGTATGAAGCGCAGAAGATAAATGGGCTTGGTATTACGCTGTGGTTTGTTATTCTATCGAGAATTATTCTCTCCTAACGCATTGTTCTGCCATGATGCTGTTAGTCATGGATGACAGGTATTGAGCAAATGAAGTATTTGCTTGTTTAGGGCGGTACAGTGAGAGCGACAGCTGTAGCGAGTGTTAGCGAAGCCATCTGAGTCCTGTGCAGTCGTGACCGGGGGGATGTGGAGACATTGATCCAAGGCGAGAAAGAGAGAGAGGGAAACCAGAGGAAAGGCAGAGAGAAAGAAAGAAAGAAAGAAAGAAAGAAAGAAAGAAAGAAAGAAAGAAAGACATTGATTGAAATGGAGTCTGGAAAAAAGGAGGGAGAATAGGAGTGAGAGAGCTGTAGAGAAGGCTTATCTGTCTCAATAGTGAGGACAGGCTGTGTCAGTGTTTATTGAGAATCATGGCCTCACCCTTGCCAGTTCATTTGTTTACCACCCTGTCCAGTGCTGAAAGAGTCACAAAGAGGCAGCCATGCTAATCTCAATCAAACGATTAAGACATTGTGGCCAACCTTGTTTAAATGTTAATGGATCACTCTACAATACAGGTTCCTATTGTGTCTCTTACGTGCATAAAAATGGCTAACAATGAATAGCTGATGGCAGATTTTTACACTTTGTTTTTAAACACATCAACAGAAATGCAAGTGATGTCTTTATTTATGTATTCATTTATTATTTAAATTATTTATATTGCTGCCAGGCTATAAGTCGCTTGATGCAATCTCTTAACCTTTAATTACATTACTTATTTGATAGAATGTTTAAAACCTTAAAAATTTGTTTTAAAATCCGTATTTAAGTAGAACAGTTAGCCATTTGATAGAATGACCCTACATTCAGGATATTAAAGATGTCAAAGAGCTAAAAACAGGCCCTACTTGATCAGGAAAGTCGACTCTTCAAACTAACAGCTGCACAAGCATAATCATATATTCAAAACTCACATTGTAAACCACAATAAACAGTACCCATTCATATGATTAATCAAACATGGATTTCACAACTTCCTTGTGTTCAATCTTTTATGGCATTTCATGAATCCATTATTTATAAGTTGTCATTGTAGTGAGGTCGTTTGCTAGAACTTGGATGAGAGCCTTCTACGGATAATCTAACGCTGTAGGGATTTATTTAACATAATCATGCTATACACAGCCAATAATGCGTCCCAGCAGTGGTCTAACATATTTCTGTTGCACAACTAAAACGTAAATGAGAGTTGCATGGTGGAGCCTATTTGTTGAAATATATTTAATCATTTTGTCTTGATTTGACACACCATAGGGCTTGCGTACAACCTCTCAGAGGAGACATTTATATGACGATTTCGTCAAGACTGGTAATAGGCACCAGATGAAGTAGTGGAAAGTATTGAAAGGATTTAAGAGTGACACGAGATTTAAGAGTGACACGAGATTGAGAAGCAACAAGTCACAAAAGCGTGACCTTCAGCGTCTTGTTTTGTGAAGACTGACATATGGAAGAGATTTGTAATATGTCCTCTATCAAGAGAAGTGATGGTCACGGCATGCTACAGTTTATTTTATTTTATTTTTTGTCACGCCTGTTGGCTAAGTGCTTGGTAAATGAAGTGAACACAAGCTCGTCAGAAGAGACTCTTTTGAATGGACAGAGCGTCCCAGGAGTGCTCTTTCTGACAAAGCGATTTTGCTCTCAGCATGCCTCAGAAACCTGAAGTTTTCCATCCTCAAACAACAAGAGACACTTGATGGGAAAAAAGGCAGCACATTCAAATTGACACTCTCCAATTTTAACAATAGATTATGTTTCATCTTTTTCCCATTTGTTTGTGCCATGGAAAGATATTTTCTTTTTGGACACTTTGCTTTAATCCATAATAGCCTACCATTTTTTTTTTCAGAAATAGGTCAGTATATTCACAACAGAGAAGGATGGGCCGCTTCAGTAAAAAGGAAATCAATAGAGACATCTATTTGTCGTAAACCAGGACAGCATGATTTTTATCCCTTTCTTCTCTCTCCCTCGATACTTTTTCTTCCATCCACACAAAATGACAGCTCTTCATTTTTGGCCATTTTGCCGAATAGCAAATGGGCCTTAGTGAATGCGTGTTTTGCATAAATAGAAGATTTTTTTTGTTGTTGTTGTTCCATAACCTTCTTTGGCTGAAGGTGTCTAAATGGGAGAGGTTTGACATGGCTGTTGCTTTTGTGTCCTTTCTGACCAGGATGGGGTCTGGTGTGGAGTTTTTACAGTAGGGGTTACTCAGGGATGGGTACTGGGCACCCTTCAGTTCCTTTGAAGTCACTTAATCTGTCTCTTCCTCTCTGTGGCGGGCATGCTTTGTGCTGTCCTCAGCTTCGTCAGCTCTTCTCCAGCCATGCTGTCCCTTTGTGAGTCCCTCTGAACCTTAAAGACCTTGCTGTGAAGAGATGTCAGCCGAGAAAAACAACAGTGAGTGACATGTGTCATGCACTCAAAGCCTGTTTATTATGGATTGTATACAGAGCTCCATCTGCTAAGGTGGATTACAATTTTGCAGGTTGCTACAAGTAACAGCGGACATGCACGTGCCTACATAGGCACTTGGGCGGCAACATAGTGCACCTGCCTCGCCATTCGGTGAAGTGTTACGGCCTTGTATGAGCTAAAATGGGTTATCTGTCACTCCCCACTTTCTCCATGTCTCATCACTTCTCTGTCTCATGCAGCTGTCCAGTGGCCGACAAGTGCAGCATGTCAGCATGAAATGAGGGCTTTGATTCATGGGCCAGGACAGAAACGGAGGTCATCTGGCTCCAGTTGATATGTATGCCATTGATGGAGGCTGACTGCTGATGTTTAAGATGGTGCTGAGGAAATGTCCTTGCGCCATCATTAGCTTCTTCTACGGTCTGGTGCGTGCAAGCAGACATGTTCACACACACGTAGACTGAAAACACACACCTAGTTTCGCGCAGCCAGAGCTTTGATTAAATTGCATAAGGCCTGGTCCTATTTTTTTTTTTTAATTATTATTATTATTGTTTGACAGTAAATATATTTATTATGTAAATAAAGTAAATATATTTATATTTACTTTATAAATATATTTATAATAAATATAAATATTTATATTTATATTTATTATGTTACATAATAAATACTGTATTTCATTTTAAATAAATGCTGTTAGTTTGAGGTCTCTTTTCCAACAATCCTGAAAAGAAAAGTCTGAAAATACTGGAGTAATGGCTGCTGAAAATTCAGCTTTACATTTAATAAGTATAGTTCTTCTATATATAATAACATTCCGCAATATTATTAAATAATGCAGCCTTGCTGAGCATAAAAGACCTCTTTCAAAAGCAGTAAAATATCTTACTGGCCCCAAAAGTACATATAATATGAGCTAAGTTGCTACAAAAAATAAGAATATTATGCTGAACTATCAGCCTCCACCTTAAGAATTATGCCTCTTCACAAAGCATCTTCATTATGTGAGTTACAATGGCAATAACTGCGGAAGTGCAGAGACAATTATGCACTCAGGAATAATGAGAACTATAATTATCATGTAAAACTTCTGTTTCTAAATTATTCAGCTGTAATTTTGTTGAATAAACCATGCAAAAGACTGGGATTTTCAAAGAGATCAGTCTTTCAAATTAGAGATACTTTAGAAACCATTGGAAAACCACTTCATAGAACAGACTGCAGATGCTGTATCTGAGTGAATAGAGACGTGTGTGTCTTTTGGTCCCCATAAAAGTTATGTTAAAGGGGTATTTCACTCAAATATTAAAACACAGCCCTTACTCAAAGATGGCATGTGACTTCAGAAGACTTTAAATATTGTGCATAAGTGAGATCTTTTATGTTACTTTTACATCCTTTCTAAGGCTTGTTCTTATTGGTTCTGGTCCTTATTCTTTGTAATTGCATGGAAAGAAGCAACCTGCACATTGTTCAATCTATGTGTTCCATAGAAGAAAAAAAAAGTTATACAAGTTTTGAATGACATTAAGGTAAATAATATAATTAAATAGTGATAGAATTTTCATTTTGGATTGCATTATACCTTTAATGCTGGGCAAGGGAAAATGGCCACACATCTCATTTTTTCATCCTTTTCAGGTCCTCCCTTTCTCTTTTCCTCCTCTGCCTTGCCTTGTTTTAATGTATCAGTGGTTGTCAGTATGACTGCACCTGCACACTTAGCACCTTGCCGGCTTTGTATCCATTCTGATTAAGTGGCAGACTCCTTAATGATGTGGTGGACTCGCTCCAAAGATCAACTTCATTTTTCACCACGCGGTCATTAAAGAACTCGCCTCTTTAATTTCTGCTTGCATAATTCAAATCAGTTGCACCCTGCCACATACACTGCGCACGAACCTAGAAAAAAAGTGTACAAATGTTCAACATAAAACTCAAGAAACCTTTTACATGCACAGTTCTTGTAAATTAATCTTAATTATTGATTTGAAAGTATGTTATCATATTCATCTAAATTCTATCATGGAACTTCTATCGTTTTTTTTTTTTTTTTTTTTTTTTCTAACTTCTCTCTCGCAGTTTTAAGTATTTTGAGAAATTGTTCATCTTCACATCCATCATAGCTTTCCTACCATATTTGTCTTTGAAAGATCTACATGCTTCAAAATACTTAAATTTTGGTCTTTTTCTCACACAAAACAATTCAGCATGAATCTAGAAGACCTGGAATGTGGCAAACAAGTAATATAGATTACTTTTATGATTTTTTATGTAATTTTTGGAGCTCGACATTATGTATCCCCATTCACTGTAATTTAATGGGGAAAAAAACAGCCAGGACTTTCTACTAAACATCTGCTTTTGTGTTTCAAAAAAAAAGATTAAATGACATGAATGCTTCTTTTTCTGTTGCACATTGTCTTTAATATTACATTCCTTAGCCTCACAGATTAAAAATAGATCAGGAGGAATTTTAAGTTAGATTGATTCGTAGAAAGAAGATCTCATTTTGTGTTGCATTAAGAAGCTGTTATAACAGAGAGAGATTACGCTCCTCTAGGAGTTGTGTTCTTGAGACTAATGTACAGTACATATACCTTAAAATTACAGAGCCAGGATTGTCATTCAGCAACTTTATCCCTTAATCCCATGTTTTGGTTTCATACATCATTTGTCATCCAAACTGAAAAAAATGACAAATCTGAAAACAGGAAGAGACATAAAAGTGGTCTTAAGGTTAGGGATTTTTTTGTATTTTATTTCCCCAATGAGTTTACCACTTAATTGGCTGATTATAGGAGACCTCTTTTCACATGTTACTCAAAAACCTTCATTGAATATTCTTTATCTCACTTTTTTTTATCAAACTGTACCTTCCTGTCCCGGCAAGCTCAGGTTCATCTGCCTCCACATTTAAGTGCAATGCCCACCTCTCAAAATGTGTTGAAGACCGATGGATAGAACCTAACCCTGTTACACTCATCAACACAGAAGAAAAGTACTGTCGCAATCTCGACTTTAAATTGCTTTGGATTAGAGCATCACTCCGTACCCATGCTGCCCCTAGGCTGATTCTGTTCACGGCGGCCCAGCACGAACTTAAAGGTGCCATGAAAGACTAAAAGTGGGGCATGCATAAGGCCTCGCCGTGACCTACCTTGTTCAAAGGTTCTGTGGGAAGAGAGCTGTGACAGGCCTACTCCTCGGCGGAGAGCATTACTAATGTGTGAGGGTGCAGGACGAGCCAGGCCCATGATAAATAGCTCCCAAACACCCCTGGCACACTCATAAGTCAACAGTAAAAAGAGAAAAGCCGAAAGCCCTCTGACCAGGAGCTCAAAAATGGAGGGAAGAAAGAAAAAGACTTGTTTTGGACCAAATTCAAGAGGTATCATAGTCTTAAGAACTCTCCTGCTGCTACGGTATCTTGGAGGACTATAATGGTGTTTTAGTTGGAGGGAAAGTTGCAGGACAATGCAAATCCTAATCAATGAGTTGAATATGTGTTCAGAGAGGTGGAGGGACTCTGCGGTCTGCTGCTCTAGCGATGTGGCACAGTGACGCACTTCTGACTTTAAAACTAACGAGAAGAGCCATCGCATGTGTCAGTTGTGGTTGAAAGCCATGTTGACAATTGTAACTCGGAAAGTACTTTCGTGCACCTGAGAACTGGTAGCAGCAACAACAAGTATATGCAAATTGAGTTTTTCTCTAAAACAGTGTAATTTTATTAGTAACTCATTTACTATTTTCATCTTATGTAATATTAAGATTAAGCAGTCTTAGGTAATGATTTACTCGTTCCTTTTTCTTTTCGACCTGTTTTTCCCAGTATGTTCAGATGCCAATTTTTCTTACTCTTTAGTTTTTTTTTTTTCTTATCTCTTCTTTCAGAATTGGTTTTCTTCTGTTTTTTTTTCCATATGTACAACATATTTTAATGTTACCTTTTACATTTTTCAGTTGACCTTTTTGCTCATCCTTATATATAACGAATAAGCAAATAATACAAATCTACAGTATATATTCTTGTTACATTTTTTTTTGTACATCTTAAAACATCCTTTCAAAGTTTGTTTTCAAAAATTGTTTAATAGAAATGTTCAACTTGCTGTGTTTATTTATTTATTTTAATGTAGCATCTTAAGCAATGTGGCTGCCTCATTGGTTTACATTTCATAGGCCATTTAAGTAAAAAAAATATATATATATTTTATTAATTTCTTTGTAATGTACAGCTGCCAATATGTTGCATTATGCTTATTTTCTGACAAAATCTTAAGTAAACATTAAGTTTTTTCCTCATCTCTTTTTCAGTTTGTAGTCAGTATGTGTGCCTTTATCCTCTCTTAACTCCTTTTTTTTTCCTCTCAATCTAAAGCAAACTTTTTCTCCATTCACCTATCCCTTCTTTCAGATGTGATGTAGCCGTTTGGCATTGAGGATGTGTAGACTGTAGTGTGTGTTGGGGGAGGACGTTGCGTGTTTCCTTGACACGGGGTAATACATCACGTGCTCCAGGGGGTCTCCCCGGTATGTTCCTCAATAATGAAGTTCATTCGTTAACTTCCCCCTTAAAGGCCACACTCCTCCACTGCCCTTTTCAGCAGTCGGCGGGGCTCATACAGTAGTCATAGCGGCACGCGAAGAAAAACATAATCATGCTTTTTGCCACGACCGCCGAAGCTCCACATGAAGGATAAGAAGGGCTATTACCTATCCCTCATGCCTAGTTATGACCATAATTATCACAAGCAAAATCACCTGCCCTACTTCCTGTAGAGACGTTGGCAAGGTTCCCCTACCTATCATCTCCACTTCCTTTTTGCTGGGAGAGGGAGTTGCATGCAGCTTCACAGGGAGGAAGAAAGAGATCATTAGGATGCTGAATGTCTCTTCCTGGCCCCGGTTCAGACCCCGGTACATGGTGCTATGTCCCCTCCTCCTCTTCTTCCTCTTCTTGAACTCTCTTTCTAAAGTCTAGGAGGAGATCTTTTTATTTTTAAAGACAGAAGAACTCATTTTTTTATTCCCCTACCTTAAGCTCTAAGGCGATACACATTTACCATAGTGAAGCACAAATCCTCCAGTCGGTTAAATCTATCTGTTGATACAATCTCAAATAGGATCCCACACCTGAGGCACTTATTCTCATTTTTTAAGTATTTTCACTTCGGTCCTCTGAGTTTTTCTTTTCCTTGTCCTTGCTATTAGCGATTCGCAGCTCACCTTGACTGCCTCTCTCTATAGCTCACAAATTAATCTCATAAACACATTTATTTGTTTGTCTCTTTCAGCCACGTTGGCAGCACGAGAAAATGCCCAAAGACAAAGAAATTGGTTTGACATCTCTGCTCTATTAAAACTAACCGAGCAGCGACAACATCGACAGCAACAGCAAGCAAACAGCCGCTTGGGGCCATCTGATGTTTTCAATTAGACTGAGCACAAGGGGAGTTTAATGCTTATCAAATTGTTTACTGCCAAATGTCTCCATATTATTAATACCTGGAAGGGTTCAAATTTAATTTGAAGTAAACGCGCTCAGTGTAGAGGAGGATTGGAGATTTGTTTGAGTAACATGTCAAACAGAGCTTTCTGTCTCTGGTCTCCGTGCTTTGTTCTTGGCAAGTGTGTTTGTATTTGCTCTAGACGTTTCGTCTGGTGACTTGCCTCGTTTTGTTTTGTTGATTATTAATCTTTGCTTACAGCACAATTTCATTTTGATGATTTTGTAAATATCTGTTTCTTAGTTAGAAAATTCTTTATGGAGTTTGAACCGTTTTTAAATATAAAAATTAAGCTTCGGTATTTCATGCGAACTTTGAAAGTTCCAGTATCAAGTGGGTATTTGCCAATATTTTATTTTAAGCCGTCTCCCCAAAGTGGTTTCCAAAACGTGAAATGAAACCAATCTCATTGGCCCATTTTTCAATAATTGCTTCCAAAACTGAGTCTGAGTCATTCTTTGAAGCACAGTGTCATTATACAGAAGAAACCCATTTTTGGGTTTTGTGCAGTGCTAGTGGGAGCACGTTGTCTGGATCTTGTCGGGGGGATTCATTTCGGTCATGTAACCCGCTTTCTTCATCTTCTGTGAGACTCAAACACGGCATTGTGAAATTCAGAGTCCCGCAGCGTCCTTAAAAGAAATGGTTCTTTAGAAATTGAACTCGGTGGCTAGCTGGTTTTAGAGATTAGTTTTTAATGATGATTTGAGAACCTTTTGTGATGGTTAAGCATGATCAAACATCTCAATTAGATATCCCCAACCTACATTTCTGGATTATTAAATCAGTACTAAAAACCATCTTGAAAATAAACTCAGTGTTTCTCAAAAGAAAGAAAGAAAGAAAAAAAAACATCATCTAACGTCTTCCTCTCTTTCAAAGAAAAGAAGCCCAATAGTCTTGTCTATTTATCCTGGAAATAGATATTCCCCTTGTTGTCGGAGTGATTTATTGAAGTCCTCTTCTCAGATGGAAGCCACAGGAAATTGCCTGGAATAGCTCTAAATTGGTTTATGATTGTTTTATACGGGCTCGTGCGCTTACGGTTTGATATTGTGCCCCCACACTCTTCACCATATGTATTAAACTGATCCATATTGAGGTTGTTGGTGTGTATTTAGGGGAACTTCTTAATTCAGTAATGGCCTGAACTGGATGCCATGTCAATTTCGGCATTACTGTGAGAAAGTACCACTTCTATGATATATCTGTTGTTACCCTCGTCGAGCAGTAGCTTCAGCCCCTATCTGGTGATCATGTTGTTGGATGTATGCTTTTGATAAACTCATATTAGTTCCTTCCTGTGAGCTCTAGAGGTAATCTCTTCTCACATACTGTACATTACATGTGTCATCCTCTTCACTTTACCTCTGAGTAATTCAGTAAACCTTCAAGCAAAGAATAGGTGACTAGAGTAAACAGGCTTTTGTAATTGTATGTAAGGATGTGGTTTTTGGTGCTAAGAAGCATAATGCATAATAAGTCACAGGCTATGTTAGGTGCAGCAAAACTTTAGACATTTGTTACGCATTTAAAATCCATAATAGTATAACATAATATTCAGCATGAAATAAATAGGATCAGAGTAGGTTGTTCAGTATCTAGTCGTTTAGTCTTGTTTAGCAGCAGTGATTTACAGTGTAGAATTGAGGCACAGTATCAAGGATAGTGTTTATTTTTATTGAAAGTCAGAGTTACTGTTAGCATGCCATAACCTTTCAACTTAAGAAATTGAGTTTCTAAATTCCTAAACCATTGCTGCATCTGTCAAAATATTATATTTATTTATATATTTATTTCATGAATTGCCCATTTTAATTTAAACTTGGAAAAGTGTTATATAATTGGTTTATTATTATTTTGCTATGTCCAATGTGGCATCGGTAATGTTCAAAATCTCTTTAAGGCAAGTCACATTTTTCGGCATCTGAAATTGAGACTAAAATACTAAAATCTCCAAAACTGTCAGTACAAATTAAGTACAAATTACACACAACAACTCTGGTACCATAAAATGTGCCTTATTTATTTAGTTTTATGACCATAAAAATTACCTTTTGGTATTGTTTCTAAAATACTCTATAGTGATTAATCTATAGACATGTTGTAGCATTTTATTTAATGGAATGAATAAATACATAAACCCTAGATTATAGATTATATAATAGTTTACATAAGTAGTCAGTCTTCGTCAGTTCTCTGATCCTTTTGCATCAGAAGAAAAGTGGTTTCAGAAGTAGAGAAAGTAGTCGAAAGTCTTTAGTTAAATTCTATGTGTTCCATTAAAGCAAACTCCTTCCTGCCATGGAGCTTTGGTTTCAGTGTTGAGGAGAGGCAGGAGTTAAAGAGGATCGAGGATCAGCTGCTGTTCTGCCCGTGCGTGGGATGCTACTGACAGACTGCTAATGAGCCCATTATCGGCTGCAGTCCTCAGCCTGGCTCCTCGGGGGCACCAGTGGATGCTCTGCGTCCCCTCTCAATTGAATTCCATCCCACAGGGGTTGTTTACAATAAATACATTTGCTTGAATTAATCAGGAAGTAGAGAGCCAGACACTTGACTAGGGCTGCCGTGTTTACGGAGAGAGACAATGAAACGAGATTGACAGAGCCCACCAACAGCCATCGGTGGGCCGCGGTAGGGATACACCCACGCCGGGCCTATATTTGATATAACAAGTTGGTTAGAAGATCGTCTTATGAAGATCGTTTTATGAAGAACTAGACTGATTTGTAGCTGTGCCTGAGGCAAAAAATGGCACATGAAACATGGTGCAAACAAAGGTTATACACTTTACTGAGCTCATTCACCTTATATAATGTTTAATGTGATTTATAAAAAAATGGGATGTTGCTGGATCAACATCTTTTGATGTTCCTGGAACAATGTTAACATCAACCAACCTCTGGTTCAAGGGGGTAAATGTGATTTCATCTAGTAGAACATGTTCCTGGATCAACATCATTGTTGCTTAACAGTATTCGAATTAGATTTGAGAGATGAGTGAGGAGATCATGTCACGTTTAGACTTACAACCAGGCTTAGGGGCTTCTACACCATTCTTATTCACCAATCATTTCCCTTTGATTGTATGGATAATTTATGGATAGGGTTAAGTTTAGGGGGAGGTATAAAGGTGGGACTTCATTTTTGGACAAAAATGTTGTTCCAGGATCTGCAAAAGATATTGATCCAGGAACATGTCTTGCTTGGCAAAATCAAAGTGATCGGTTATAAGGTTAAGTTATTTGTGGCCATTATTTTGCCAAGTGAATGTGTTCCTGGATAAATTACTTTTGATGGGTTTAGAAACAACATTCATCTCAATAGCTCCTAATCCCAAATTGTTTGATTGGAAGGTTGCACCAGTACCAATAAAGTTGCTAATCCAGGAACATGTCCTACTTGGCAATTCACGGTCACTAGGTTGGGTTAGTGCTATGGTTGAACAAAGCAATTCAATCAATTAATTGCCTGAAAATAGGCAGTGTCTTCTGAGACTACCATTAAACTCCACAGGCCTTGGTTCCAAGTTTGGGAAAGCCGGGTTTGAAAGGCGGGGAAATGCATTCCAGGGCATGGAGAAGTGGAGAAGACGAGTCCTGTCTGGTGGCAGATGTTGTTATTAACACCACTTAATTCCTCAGTTGATTGTTGCAGTTCTTCACAGTTTGGTTTTTGACACCTCGGAGATGCCGACATCTCCAGTGACTGTTTGGGGACAAACTAGGAAATTACAGAGTGTGATTTGACATGCCTCGCTGGGCTAAATACCAAGTGTTTTGTAGAGACCAATGCTTTTTGTATATCACTGATAGTCATCAACCTTATGGGTGGCATAGTGGTTATATCATGCGGTAATGTATATTCAATTTGAGAAGTTCTATGTATGAGCTATAGTTACCCACAGCTATAAACATTCACACACACAAAATACAAATGTTCCACTATCCTTTTCATCAGTAACTCTGAAAGCCACAGACATGTTTTTTCCACCATTACTGATAACTCATTTGTAGTCTGGGGTTATCGGAGATCTAGAGGTTTAGGAAGATGAGAATGTGCTATTAGTTTTTGCATGCGAGTGCACATGCAGCCGTTTTTCCACTCCACGTACACACGTGTGCGCCTGAACTGCACTGCCCAGAGGCTACAGCACGCTGTTCAGAAAGCCTTTCTCTCAGCACTCTGCTCTAACCACAGCACTGTTGCTAACCTACCGACCACAAGTATCTCGACAAAGCGAAGCAGTTCAGCCTTACCACAATCTGCAGTTTGACTGACTCACCAAAAGCAGAAGCACCACAGACAAAAACACAGTAGCGTAACAGGAGTAAAACAGCCTACTGCTAACGCTAATGCTAACAGCACCGCATGACACTAGCTAAACTAACTCCACGGCAGCTAATGCAACTTTGCGGCTGCTTCGGTGTGGCTAATTTTCATCTATGATACACCTCATTTGATAATCATGGAGGGGAAATTATATTTTGCTTATTAAGCAGAGACCGTTGACGGATTAGTGTTGACATAACATGAGTTAATTTATTTTCACTGCCTCTAATGGATCACACAAGAGGTTGTGATCAGACGGTAATTTCTGAGATTTATGGCATCAGGTGCGGGGTGTGTATTTGCATTTTTTTTTTTTTTCAGGGGATTTACAGCACATTTATTTCTGCTCATTTGGTGTTTAATTGGCATATCAACCACAGCCATTCAGGTAAACAGAGATTTTACCTTTAGCCTATCACACATACAAACATATTTATAACTCTAAATAAAAATACATATACTGTGATATGATATCCATAGTGTAGTTTCTTTTAAAATACTATTGTTTCTACAGCTTATAAGTATAACAAAACCCTAATACATTAACCAAGGAACTCCACATTTCAATATGTTAATTTGATTTATTTATTTATTTTAGTAGTTAACAAGAAGTTACTACTGTATTTAGTTGAAATATGATTACTATTTCAAATGTTTGTGAGTGAAATTGAAAATATACATTGAGGGTGAAATAGTTCTTTATCAAAAAAGGTGTATGTTTTATTATGCTGCTCACTAATACAGTACCTGTATTAGGGCTTGAATAATGCTATTTTTTAAGTATTGATTGGGTAATTAATCTTGAATATTCTATAAAATATACTTTTATTGTGAATAAATAATGATTATATTGCTGTTTTGAAGGAAAACTGAAATGGTTCAGTTTGTGTGTGTTTTTGATTATTCATGAATCCACGGTTAATTGTTTCAATTATTATTACGTGGGAAATAAAATAAAATATATTTTATATAAATATACAAATTTTTCAATAGGATTTTTATTAGAGGTAATGCTTCAGATGATTCAATAATATTATTCTCTCTCTCTTTCTCTCTCTCTCTCTCTCTCTCTCATAATGCAATGAAATATTGCTATCTGAAATTCATGTTAGTCCTAGGTGGAGATGAGAAGAGCAGGGGCTTATTTATGAAGCTCAAAATGGAGCTGGGTTTGGTTTGTGGCCGGAGACAGCTCTCTCTAAGACCAGAATCATGAGCAGCCAGCTGCTAAGAAGCCTGAGCAGATTATTAGAGAGAGAGAGAGAGAGAGAGGGAGAGAGAGAGCTAGAGAGAGGGGGTCTCTGACGGAGCGACGGAGAGAGAAAATGAAAAGGATGGTGAGATAGAGAAACTCATCAGACAGTCACTGTGTGGTGGAAGGATCAGTATGAGTCCCTCTCTCTTCCTCTCTCTCCTGCTATCTTCTTGAGCTCAGCTGCCAGGGCAGCCCGTGCGAGCGCCTCTCTCAGCAGGCAGGACACTGAGCGGCAAGAGAGGAAAAGATGAAACCACCCTCCTGGAGGGAGGTCAGAGAAACGGCCAGCTCTCTCTCTCTCCGAAAACATCTGGAGTTGCTAGCAGCCTCATCGTCCCGTCTAATTGAAGCACAAAGGAAGAGAGAGCCTGCCGTCACAGTGCCAAGACAAAATAAAAATAAAAATTTTGCCCCTACTGTTTCATCAGCTTTATTGGCATGATAAAATAAGCTCAGCTTTGCTAAAGCATTAGTCACATTATATATACACACATGCATACTAGAGAGGACAGGGCGTTTGTCTGGAGGGAAAACGTCCCGGGACCTATGAAGAATGGGTGTCCAGGAAATTACACTATGGTACAGTATACTAATTAGAACCATAAAAAATTGTCCAGGACCTCTTGCTTAATGAATTAGTTACTTAGAATGGGTCACAGTGAACAACTAGTCAACTCGACAACCAATCACTCGATTAGTTAGGTCCAACTAATTAATCTAGATTACATTTTTACAAACAAAATTCTATAGATGTACTATCTGAATATATATATATATATATATATATATATATATATATATATATATATATATATATATATATATATATATATATATATATATATATGTGTGTGTGTGTGTGTGTGTGTGCATATAAAACAGAAATGTGCTTATGTTCTGTATTAATAATAATTATAATAATAATCATTGTAAAAGACCTCCTATTCTCCTATTCAAGTCCTTGCTTTTTTTGGTTTCGTTTTTTACAACCTGAAAAAAAGAACTTGTTTGGTAGTGTGCTTCTGTTATGACTTTCTCTTGTTTGCGATAAAGCTTAAGAGACAGTGACAGTCACCCGCTACCCCCCTCACCCATCCCATCAGCCCCGGTCACAGCCACTGCAGTCTGTAGAAAAAAGACCCAACCCCCTTTTCTCCTCCCCCTCACCTTTCATTGGCCGCCTCCTTTGCCAATCACAACCCAGAGGCGTGCCTGAGAGTGAGGGAGCGCTGATGTCAGAGTCACATGGATTCTGGTGTGGTCATGCGAGTGCAGCTGAGCGGCAGAGCTATGCTGGCCAGCTGCTGCTGAAACAGCAGTGGACTGCTTGAGCTAGCACTCGCGATACCGCTCGCCTATGGACCGCCGAGCTTAATGATGTATTTTGTGATTTCAGCTATGAAAGGTAAGAGGAGAAAAGCATGCCGGGGTTATGTTTGTCCTTTTTGTAAACTTCCTTCTTTTGTGAGCGAGTCGAGCTGTAAAGGGCTTTATTCACAGTCAGCCAACTCACTGTAAGAGCGTCTCGTGGAAAGAGAGAGAGAGAGAGGGGTGCATTGGGGCTTGTGCAAGTTTTTGTTACAGGAAAATTGTTGTGGCATTGTTTCACATTTCTATTTTGTAAGGAAATTAAGTTTGTGCTTTTGATACGAATGAGAAAGTTATGTTGCTGAAACAGCTTAGTGTCAAACAAGAGGCTGTTTGGATACTGATGCCTGATTTTTTTTTGGAATTGAAACGAATTGAATACTTTTTTCATTATTTTATACACTCAAAATTTCAGTTTTCAGACAAGAATTGGTGGTCTCGATGCCCCAAGTCAGAAACCTCGAGTGTTTTTGTGTTGTTGATGGGAAAGGGTCAAGGAGAGTTTGAGTCGGGATGCAGGACTTGTCGTTTGGGTTGACGTCGGCGTCTGTCGTGTTCCACTGACCTAATTTTTGGGCCGTGAACAACCAGGGTGAACTCCACACCACTATCCTGGTGTTGATCCGGCCTCCGTAATCCTTCTCGCCGGTCCCATCCCCACCCCCACCCCCCATAACAGACACACACACTCATCTGCCATCTCTAGTCTGGATAACCTGCATTCTCATATTCACCTGTTTTCATTTAAAGTCTCTCTCTTTTTTTTAAATATACATACACTTTAAAATACATACACTCTCCCTCCTTTTTGTGCGCACACACAGATGTCATTCTGTATTAGGCGAGAGGTGTTGAAAGTGGAAAAAGCGATGGATGTTGGTGTTGAGCCGCGGTAACACCAATCTTCTCCTTCACACACTTTCCGTGAATCTCCCACTGAAAGCTTTTTGACAGTTCACCTCCACTGCACTCGCAGTTATTGCATCAACACGACACCGAACCGCCTCAAAATACTTGTATCAGTTTGTTGGAGCTCAGTTAAATAGCATACGTTATGTATTAAATAGATGTATGCAGCATCAGGATGCATCGCTAAGCCATATTTGTAACATTGAGTAAAAAAATATGTATACAAATTTTCCAGTTTGATTTTGCAAGGAATTACAAGAACGTGTATTGATGTTTACATTTTATGAATCTATTCTCCTACTTGTTCAGATCTTAGAGTATTTGGATTGTTGATACCTTCTCAGGCATCTGAATGTGAAAGCATGGTGTCTGAGTGTACGTGTGGGTTTAGTTTTTTGCATGCATGCAGACATTAATGTGTGTTTGTGGGTATGATCGTGCAAGTGTGTGTATGTGTGTTGTGGAGCTGGAGCAGGTGTATGAGATAGCCCCTGACCCCATGTCTCACGTGTGGGTTGTTCTGAAGAGGCTTACAACTGAAAATAGAGCTCTTGGAGACTGGAGGAATGCATAATCGTAGAACCAAAGCACATTTACAGGGTGTCTATCTCTTTAATAAAAGGATGTCTAATGTTTCAGAGAAGTTGATACAGTTTGTGTGGAATGTTTCCTACTGTTTTATTGAGGTTAATACTGTTTGCAGTGATTCCGTTCAAATATTTTGATAGGATCGTGTATTATTAAATGCGTTCAATTGAAAACTCTTCATGTTTTTATGTCATTTCAATTTTGAAACTTAAAAATCACGAAGAGACATGCTTGCTCATTTATTTCGTGTTTGTTTGTTTGTTTGTCATTTCAGTTCAGCATCGTTATCAGAGCAGTTGACTGATTGCGACTCTGATTTTGCTGTGAAACCACATTGCATTTACGTCTGGCGATTGCTAAGTGTTTGCTTTGCAAGTCATTTGACAGGCATGTTGCTACAGATGCTAATGCCTCTTTTTTTTCTCGGTAATATGATACGGTTATCTGTCTTTTTTCCGATCATCCCTCCTTTTTCCTTTCCTCTTTCCCAGCCTCCTAGCCACACACTTTCCTTTCAAGTACCTAATTACCTGTAATGGAAACATCCCTCTCATTACCCTATGCAAATAAGCTAGCCTGCTCCACACAATTAAGATGAAAACTCCAAATATTAATTACATAATTAAAGAAAGTTGTTTGATGTGCCAAAGACAGAAAAAAACAGGCCTGTTTCATCTGCGTGGTAATTAACCCTTTAATAAGCTATAAAGTATGCTGGAAAAGAGCTGTTTGAAATCTTCTCACATTTTTTTTGTGTGCAGTTTGCAAGTGTTCTGATGGGACTCATGCAAGTGTTCTGAAAAGTACCTGACCAGAATGAATATAAATGCATGTAGACGTTACAAACAAAGTTAAAGCAAATAATATTTGCATGCAAGTGAACGTTAGTGGCTTGCTCTCTCTCTCTCTTTAGTCAATAGGCTAGTTGAGTGTTCTTGACTAGTGTGATTCTCTGGGCACTTTGGTAACACAGCAGAGGTTAACAAGATTGGCTGTAATCCAGTTAGCCACAAAGGACAGAAAAAGGGCAGGCAAAATCAGATTAAGTTGAAGTAAAGATGTAGCCCACAAGCTAGGGTTAAAAATAAAGAGCGATTTTACTGGCCAGCAGGAGTGTTAAGTGGACTATTTCTGCAGCGGCTTCTGATTTTGCAATGGAGCGGGGTAAGGAGTCACTTTTATGGATGTTTAAGTGCCACTTGCTATGGTGTTAGTGTTCCTGCATTAAATATTAAGCATCTGGCAGTTTCAAAAGTTCAAAATGTAAAAACCTATCAAATTATCCAATAAATTGTGTTTGTCTTTGAATGTTGTGCTAAAAGCTATTATCTTTTTTACAGATGCTATGCTATAAGTAGCCAATTCTTGGTCAGAATAAGTTTCAAAATAAACTGAAATAAGACTTTACTGTAATGGGCAAAAAAGCTGTGTGAATATAAGGACTGAAACGCACTCAAATGTCACTGTCTTGTATTCCAAAATGTATAAGAAAGTACATTTTGGAAGTATCAGAAGTTCAGAATGTAAACCCAACATTTGGAAAAGACGTCACATTTGATGTCACATTAAAATAATAATAATAAAAAAAAAAAAAAAAATATATATATATATATATATATATATATATATATATATATATATATATATATATATATATATATATATATATATATATATATTATTCAGAACCCTCTCTTTCTAAGTGGTTGAACCTTAAAAATAAAGCATAATTTATTCTGACAGGTAAAACAAAAAAAAAGGCCTGAAAGGTACTCTATTGTCACTGTCTTTTATTCTGAGACATATAAGAAAGCAATTTAAAACTGGTTGCATTCTTATGGTAACCACAGGGGGCGCTATTGCTTACTGTTGCATAATCTCTTTTCTTCTATGGTCATGTTCTTGCAGGTTATTGTTTAATTGGACAGGTGTTTGAAGGTAACACTATTGCCACCTTAAATGATGAGGTTAGTTAATGCCAGGGCAATGCAAGAACATAAGTGTGTACAGAACAACAAAATAACATATTAACATTGGTTGAGAGACCATGCTCCACCACAGCTCGTGAAAGAAACTGAGTGGCACATTTCCACAGGTTATTACAGTTTGTGGCATTTGAGAGCGAGGGAGAGCGAGAGAGACTGTCGGAGTGTGTATGAGTTTGTGTCAGAACTGTGAAATGCATTACCTGCCAGCTTGGGCACGGTGACTGCTTAATGAGATATTGACTGGCCATTGAGAGCATAGATTTTTGATTTAGCTCCAGTGGTGTGTGTGTGTGTGTGTGTGAGAGAGAGAGAGAGAGTGTGTGTGTTTGATAAAAGCATCCAGACGGTCTGAAGACGCGGAGAGAGGGAGAGAGGGGGGATGAATGAGTGAATTTGAGACTGAGCAATGAAAGAGAGTAGAAAACACACAGAGAGAGAGAGAGAGAGTTTCTCTGTAGAATTGTAATCTGGCACTTCTCCTGGTTACCCATGCCATGCACGGACACACCCATCCTCACGCTACATCTGAGCCCTGGCACCTCGGACAGTTTGGCATGAGTCCCATGTGCCAGTCTCGACTCACCCTCTTGGCAGGCAAGACAATCTCCACTCCAAAGAAAATAGATCCTTGTTACATCAGATGCTCCTGTCTCCACTCAGTCAAACCTGCTCTAATTTTATCCCCTTAGACTTTGAGTCAACATGAAACAAATATTGACTCCATTTCCTTTCCTAATATGCAATTTTATGGCTGGTTCATCAGTACAGAATTTTAAGAATAACCGCCCCCCCCCCCCAGATATTTATAACTCATCTTCCAAATGTTACTTTCTCCATATTTGAAACGACTTTTTCTTTTCATCTGATCTCAGCAAGGCCATTTAAAATAACATTCCAAGTTCAGCACAAGTTCATCTCAGTCAGCAGCATTTGTGAAATATTGTGTATTACTAAACATTTTGATTGACATGTCTGTTGTTTTTGTCATTTGCAAAAAAAAAAAAAAAAAAAAACATCTTAAAGTTTTTGGTGATATGTTGTCATGTCAACCAAATCAGATATAACTTTAAATATAACCGTGTATATTTTGAGTATTTTAATTTTTCATGTATTGGCCCCATTCACATCCATTTTTAGTGGCCTACTGTAATCCAGATTTTGCAAGAAAGTATAAAGTTTTCTTTTTACCCAGATTAAGTTTCAACTAGCAGGTGCCAGTGATCCAGTCAACTCTTGACAGATAGATCAAGTCCCATCCTTTATTTTTAATCTTGCTGAATATCCCATTTCACTCGGAAATGTCACATAATGAAAATAATTGAGCTGCGAATGTTGTTTGATGTTGACTAAACACTTCAAGCTATAGAAGGTCTACTGATTATTGAACCATTTGCTTTAGATTTCGTGAGGTATCAAGCACTGTTTTTATGTTCGAGAGATTTGACTGTTCAGAGGGATAGTCTTCTCATGCCTTCAGAGTAATTTCCTCCATTGACTCCATGTTAAGAGCACAGTCATAAGGAACCCTTTGATGTCTCAAGCTGTCAGAATGTATTTCAGGCCTGCCAGAATTTTCCTTCTCACAGTACCGCACTGATAACACATTCACCACAGGTCCAGCTGCACCTACACACACACACACACCGACGGTGCTTGTATGTAGTGTATACATGCACAAATCCTCTGTGTTCTCAAACACAAAGTAGGGTGAAAGGTGACTATTCTCACACTCGAATGAAGTTGGGAAAGAGTAAGAGATTGTTTTGATTGGAAGACAAGGGGAATGAGGATGTGGCTAGACAGAATGCAGTAGAACAAGACTAGGTATCCCAGACATACAGGGGTGAAAGTTTGTACATACTGCCTCATTTGTCTTTAAAGAGACCCTGGGAGCATAGCAGTCCACCAGGTCAGGGTTTACCGAAGATTCTAAGATTCAGATGAGGCTTTTCCTCCAAGCCAAAGTTAGTTGGATGTACCTTGAGTGCAACTTATAAACAAAGCTGATGCTGATAGCTGTAATTGGGAAGGACGTATTTGGTCAGTGAAAACTAGTGCCCGCTATGCACTCCTCCAAGAGCAGATGCCGATATGATTATAGTGTGAGACCGCTTTGCTCTTTACTCTCTTTCACACAGGCAAAATGCGTCAAACCACAGTGGTGATTGAAGGTGCTCTTAGTCGCACTGGGCTTTTCTTGCACAACTTCAATTCCAAGCACGTTGTTTTGCCCCTTCAGGTTTTTAGTCGGGGGGGGGGGGGGTGTCTTTTTCTCCTTATCTTTTTTTGCCCCTCCTTCCTCCTTTTGAACACTCCTCTGAGAGCCGTCCACTAACCTTTTGAAGTTGCATCAAAGAGGAAATGGGGGAAAAAGCATTATCGATTTTGCGTTTTGTTAGACTCATATATAAAAGAATGGAGATGTGTGCAACAGAAACTCAGGACTGGGGTCTGGACTGCTTTCCCCGTTCTTTGCCCCTAAACGGATGAGTGAGAAACCTCCGGTGCCGACTACGCCACCCTGCCTCCTGGGGTTCCCAGGAGCCCTACTCCTCAAACCTATGCTTTTGTGCTATTAATCCCTGGGTAATTCAAATCCTTTTAGACGGACAAACCTGCTCTTTCTACCCTGAAGATGTCAGATCTCTTATCCCGTCTCCATCGGTCCGGTATCATCTTTCTTGTGAGCTCACAGATTTGACCCGCTTACTCCGACAAGAGCTGGGAAGGGTTGCCGAGGGTTTGCAGTTAATCAAATCTGCACTGCAGGCATGCATGAAGGAGTGTATTTGTTTGTGTTTGGAGAGATTGAGCGATTGAGAGAAAGAGGGTGACCCAGGGGAGGTAGATGAGATCTGTTTGTCTCGGTTTCCCCTCACTCTACGGTGACCCCCCCGTGACATAAACCGAGACCTCTGGGGCTTATCTCAAGTCATTCCTAACCCACAGAGTCTGATCTGGGAGTGGGATTGTCTCAATTTTGTTATTGTTTTTCCGAAGGTTACGAATTCAGCCTCTGTTGCCAATCTCATATGAGAAGAAAAGGAAGGTTTGTCAGAACTCTGCTGAGCACACTTGGATAATATTTCAACTATACGTTCAAGACGCAATCTTTATTGTATTGTCATCATGTTATACAGTGTGTCATTATTCTGCTAATTTTACACACAGCTCAGGAAGGAAGTATAAGAGAGATAATTCAGGTCTGTTCTTAGAGCTTTTCTCTTTTCTCTAGTTTCTTTCACATTGCAATGACGATCTACAGCTTTTAAAGTTCAAGTATCTTTTATACGCACATCAAGCAAGTACTTGAGGACAAAAATATTAGGTTTGGAATTCAGGTATCAGTCAGGTAAAGTTGTGTTTTGAAACATGAAACGTATAAAAAAGGAATGACATCAAAAAAGAGGCCTCACTTTTGGTTTCAATGCCACGGAGTGCATACTTGAGAGGCCAGGGGGTTCATCCTCCCTTCTTCACCATGGAGATCAGCTTTAATGTTCTCAAGAATGGCAGCAGAGAGAGGAGCAAAATGTGGGAGTATCCTTCTGAATTTTTATGAGATTAGGGAAAGGGACTGAAAGAGAGAGAGGGAGAAAGAGCGGGAGGAAGGCAGAACAATAGAAGCAGCTTCAAGTGGGAGGCTTGATTGTGGAAGGGAGATGAGCAACATTGAGTTGATTTAGAGGGGTTCCTGCCGGGGGCCATTGAGGGTCCCGCTGTTTCACTCTTATCCAGTATGTTCCTCCTGATCAAGCACCTGTACTCACTCAAATCAGAAAACAACTGCAAGATAAATGGCGCTCCAGACCACTAGATGGCAGTGTGACAGAGGAAAATATGAAAAAAATTTGGAAAGTAAATTGGAAGGTACAACTTTTACCTAATGATGCATTCACTCTGAAAGCAATTTGGTGACAAGGTGACCAGGCCTTGTTCATGACACCTATGGAGTTGGCATGACAGTTGTAGTTGATACCTATACAGGAGACTACAGACACCTAATGGCAACCAGAAGCAAAGAAACATGTCGTTTAATTGCTTTCTCTGTGAATAGAAACATGACTGCAGTTATATCTCAAGAAACATTGGCATGTCGTCTTCTGAAAGTCTGCATGCAGTCTAAGCGTGAAATTGTATCTCAAGGTTACTTTGATTAGGCCTGCTGTGTTCTAAACCAACCACATGGCATGAATTTAATTCTTTGCAACAACAAAGCCAGCCATTCTCAGCCACGTGTTATATATGCACATATATTTATTAGTAATTAAGTCATCCCTCCGTACTAATGATGCAGATGAAAGGATTTTTTTTTCCCCCGTTATTTATTTATTTAAAGCATACAATAAAATCACCAGAGCTTTCCTGACATTTCCCGAAGTTTTGAAAAACACAGAACGTCTTCAATAGAAACCCAAGCAAATAGCATCATTATTAGAATGTCCTCAGCTGAATTTATTGCTCTATCCACATTCATTCCTTAAAAGTAATGTATCACAACACAATCAATTAGAAGCAATAGCTTTGCTAGTCAGAACAGAGCACTGACATTAGAGATGACAGGAATTGTTTGCCTGTTAAGAGTCCCGTGGGGTGATGGTTGGGGTTTCTGTTTGCTCTGTAGCAATGCATGGGTGTACCGCAGTAGGGAAGAGGGACTGTGGAGAGGCCCTTGACCTGCGCCAGAGTGAAACCCAGAGCCCCTACTGTTTAAACAGACAGTCTGATTACTGATTAGGAGCTCGTTCCCTGTTGTGTGGAGCAGTTTGCATGTCAGCATCCATTCTACCCAAAACTGCACTGATTAAGAATGAGATGCCAAAGACAATGAAGCCTGGGCTGACTGTCTCTGTGTCTCTTTTGTTTTCTCGCTGTTTGCTCCTTTTTTAAAATCTCTGAAATCGTTTTCCCACAATTGAAAGTTATGTCATTCCAACTTCAATCGATCCGTCCATCCATCCATCCATCAATAGATAGAAACATAGATAGATGGATAGATACTGCACTGTTGAGTGCTGGCGTTCACCCAGGGTCTGCTCTGGAGAGCCAGTAGTGTTTTGTTGTTGTTTTGAAGGCTTTTTTTTTTCTCCTCTCTTACCCCATCTCTCTTCTTTTGTTGTTCCCCTGGGCTCCTTGTTTCGGAATGAGAGCTCTCCCTCTGCTGAGCACAGGTTCTTGTCTGTTCTCTCTCTCTCTCCCTCCCTTTTTCTTTCTTTTCCTCTGTCTGGAAGTACGCTGTGAAGCTGTCCATCCTGAACAAGAGCCGCATCAGCACAAGAGGCAGCGAACTCAGAGTCCACATTTCTGTCTTTCTTATTGGCCCGATCCCCAAAAAACTGTGACATCCTAATACGCAGCAAAAATGTGCTTAGACAGTAAGGAACAGCATTTTAGTAAGCAGTGCTCCAGTGACAGCTTTTGTACCATTTATTTCCTCAGAGTGTATTTTTTTTTTTATGCTTTAAGGGCCCCCAGTTGAAAATTCCGCCAAATTTCCCAGTAAGGTACGCGGAACTTGTTAGAAACAAAATCACTCCCTTTCCCTTTTCTGTTTAATAGATCACAACCACCACCTTTATTCCCATGCATTGACTGGTCATTACACAGCAGCAGCTGTCTGCACTCCTTACTTTGTTTCTTTGTTTTGTTTTTGTCAATAGTTTCGAGGGACTGGAACGGTGATGATAGCAGCATTAATTCGTCTCGTATGTCGACTGAAGGACACAACATGCTCGTCCACAGAGAGCCTTCTGAATCACTATCACAGCCTCTCAGACCAGCACTTGTCTTAGAGTGTCACTCTATGAATAACATCACTCTGTTACCAGTTACACAATGTGGGCGGCTGTGAATTATAGCATTTGTCTTCGCAAAGAGTGAAATCTCTTTCCAGACAGAGAATGACTGCATTATGCAGGCTTAAAAATGTCTCGTGCTTTTTCACAATTCTACATTATGGACTACAATCAGGGCTTGAATTTGAACGGCAGGTATTTTGTATAATTTTACTCATTCCAGCAGGTTCCATGCTTGTAATTTGAGACGTTCCTGCAAACACATAAAGCCAGCTCAAATAGCTCACCGAAAAGAGTTAAATAAATATGTAAAAATACCTGTCTTGTTGTTTATTCACATACACACAGCTGGTTATCTAAAGTCAGTGTAAGTAGTCGAGGGAGAAAACATACGTGTCACTATATTGGATCCATGCATCAGGTCTTAAAGTGACAGCAGCCTAACATTACACCTGCTGCTGTCTGTGCCCTTAATTTTAATCAAACAACAAAAGAAAAAAAAAATTGTCTTGACTGAAAAACATTTGTAACTTTAAATGTAAGGAATCACCTGTATTTATTTATACAATAAAGACTATCTACTGTATTTGATTACTTTATTCAATTTCTGTATTGAGCACCTGAAAAATACTTTTAGACCTGCATGAAAAATGGAAAGGCTATATTTTTTTTTTTACCTTTTTTATTGTATGTATTTGTGCCATTGCTTGTAATTTCTTCATTTGTTTTGCCTTCGTTTTCTTCATTGAATGTTTTTTTTTTTTTTCAATTCAGAGTTTCAAATCAAGTTTCCATGTGCTTTCTTTGTGCCCCAACTCACCCTCAAATTAAAAAATCCCCAGTTTTGCTTTGCCAAAAAAATAAATAAATAAGTAAAAGTGGCACAGTTGACTCCAATCTCCCCTGTATTACAGCAAAAAGAAAAACTCTCTGTGTGAGACAATCAAGCTGTAATCTTGACTTTGCACTTAAAAAAAAAAGTTATGAAACATACAAACAGATATACCGCTGCGAGGATGAGAGACAAAACATGCCCTTACGGGAGACTGTGCAACCACACAGTCTGAGACACTCACACACAGACAATGGAGGCATGACGAGATTTGTTGCGAGATGCGTAAGAGATGTTGTAAGGAAGATGTGTGCATATTGCTTTTGTGTATGTGGTGGCTGGTATGTGGTTTGTGTGTGTTTCTATATGGAGACCACAAAGAAAGACAGAAAATTGTAGACAAATTAAACGTTTGTGCACTGCGTGAATATGTGTTGGTGGGTTTGCCTGATCTCATCTGAACAGCAGGTTTTGTGCTTTTAACAGTTTACGTTTAACAAGTAAAAGGCAAAAGAAAACAGATACCAAAATCTGCATACGCACAAATGCCTTTGTTATAAAAAGCATTTTCTTCCGACGCCCGTCTAAACTGGTATTAACGCATGCGGGAGGAAAAACAAGGTCTCTTTGAAGCTCATTACAGTGATGTGTAACAAACATCCTTGAGATTAAACCAGATCATTGGCTGAGCGTCCTTAACATCAGCTGCGGTATGCTCTCTCTTTTCGGCTACGATCGAATCTCATGGCTACTCTAGCGCAAGACTCCAGCTAGCTTTAATTATGAGCTGAAATTGTAAATAAAGCTGTTGATGAGAGGAGTGTGAAAATTCTCAGGGAGACGTTGGCACAATAATGGGCAGCCGGCCCGGTCGAGGAGTCTCGTCTTTTTGATCTTTGACATATTTCGTAGGCATTGATTAGACCGAGCCTTTGATCTGTTGTGGGATACGTTGTTGCTTGGTTTAGAGGTTTAGTGAGTTTCATAATTTATACAAAGGGGATTTACGTGTGTGTGTGTGTGTGTGTTTGTTTTCGTTCTTTCCCAAGCTTGAGCAACCTTAAGAAAACAGTGCTTGCTATTGTGTTCGTTTACAGCGCACCTCTCATTAGCCATCCCTGTGGTAATCATCAGGCCCATAGTAAAAATATTCTCTTCCTCATATTCTCTCATACACAGACAGACTGCGAGTCAGCACTGCATTATTGATCAATTCCAGCTGAAATCGATTGAGTCCTGCACATCCTCTAAATCTAAAGACAGAGGGACTGTGTGAGAGCGATGAATTCTTAAACACTTCTCAGGACAGTTTTACCCTCGTTTTTTAAGCGTGGAATATAAAAATGTCATCATGGTGTCCTTGAAAGGCAGGTTAACAGTGAAACTCACACAGTGAAGCCAATGAAGCGTAGTTCTGTTGTGGGCCGCAGGGTAGGACTCGGAATCGGCCTGAATATTTAGCTAAAACAGCTAGTTGGTATAAAGAAATATTTTACCCCACCCCAAAAACAAAATGATGACTGAAATGTTGTGATATTAGAATATGGTGTGATATACATCTTTTTATGTATATATGTATAACTCTTTTATATATTTTTATATATCTAGAGTTCTCTTTTTACTTGAAAATACATTAGACAGACTGTTGTAGGCACAGCTTTGGATTTGCATCAGGTTTGGATTTGTAATTATATGTAACAATTGCTGCACTGCACATTTTGGATTTAATATATCTTGTTTAATCTTGTTATATCTTGTTCAGCTCATAAGATGAGACTACAAGACCTGAAATGGGAAGAACAGTGAGAACCGCCCCATTTCTGGGCATTATTTATTATAAATTGTACACCACAGCAATGTTTATTTATGAAATGATTATTTTAAATTTAAATTTAAACAGTTATTAGGTTTTTTTTCTCCTCTGTATAAGCTGTTGATATATTCGAGCTGCTGGAATTGAATTACAAATGGCTGGTTTCTTATAATAGTGTATTATATTTTCCATTGAGTTAATATGACTGGTATGTTAGGAAGACTGCCTCATTGATTTTGATACCATAACAGCACAACCCCCAAACACATAGACTGAGTAAATCATGCAAAGATGAAGGGTTTACTTTTCAACCTCTCCAAAAAATAAAAATGGTAAAAAGATTCATTTCAGCCCAGAGCTCCTATTATGCAGGAAACAAATTGAGATTTATGGAATTAATGTGTATGCTGCATGAATCGAGATCTATTTTGGGTGCGCAGAGCATTGCGCTGTAAAATATGATTGGTTGCAGGAACGTTTCCGGAGTGTTGGAGGAACAGCCAGTGAGTATTTGAGATGGGATTAGTTGTAGAATAGTGGCATAGATTGCTCACCATGTTTCCCCCCAGAGCCTGGCGTTTGTTGTCTAAATACAGTTCGAATGTGCCCTCGCTCTTGTGGTGGGTGGCTTGCTCCGCTCAAGGTCGTTTGGGATGGTAGCGCTCCATTAATAACACCTGTGAATCTACTGCATCTGTATGCACCCCCATCTGGCACAGCCCCGCCAACTGCGACCACTTCCATTCCTCCCAGAGGATGGCGTGTAGCGAACCCACATTAGTGGAGAATTCGTAAAGCAGGTCGTGAAGGAATGCCTTCCATCTGATCATTCGCAGCTTCAGAAGATACCATTCTCTCACGGTACAAGAACAGGCGTGAACAAGCAAGCTTGTTCATACATGAGCGTATGTTGTCGACATCACAAAATGCTACAATTGTCTACCAGCCTCTGTGAGTGCAGTGAAGATGTGAGTTTTGGACCTGCTGGGTAATTCCCTATTTGTTGCACAGCCCAGCAGCTCTACTATGGGGATGCAATTATCACAGTCCCAGACGTTTGCTGCAACCACGTGACAAGGTGCTACTAGAGGAACCATCAAAGCCTGAATTTAAATGATGCATTTAATTACGTAAAATGGGAATTTGCATGTGTGTGGAGTGTTGGAGAGCTAGTGTGTGTGTGTTAGTACCAGTGTATGTTTGTTTGAGGGGTACGGTGAAACTAGTATAGCTGTGTGTGGTATCCAGTGCACAGCAGGCTAGCAAACAGACAAGTTTAGTGTAGTAAAGGTTTTGCAAGTGTGTGTGTGTGTAGGTACTCTAGCAGCGATGGTGACAGGAGGGAGAGATGCACTCCTCTCCATGCAAACAACAGATCTGTACTGCTCTGCCTCTAATAACAGGAGTCCCACCCCATAAACCCACAACTCATGTGTCTTACACTCTCTCTCTCTCTCTGTCGCACTCTACTTTTCTCCCTCCTGCCTTACTAAAGCTTAAATTAGCTTAAAAACTGAAGTATTTGTGTATTACGTCATCAGAAATGTTAAAACCTGAGAGAAACCGGATTACTTTAGTTACTTCAGTTTACATTACGCTCTATGCTAACCTCTACTCAGTTACTTAATCTGTAACTGATCCACATTGGAATTAACATTTTGTCTTACATAGTTGACTCAGACTACGGATAGGCAATGTTCCTGCTTAGTATCCACACCACAAACGTTCTCAGATTAATGTGATAAAGAGAGCCCTGACTGGACAGGTAACTGGGGTCCAGAGATGGAAGGTTATCGTGCAAAATCAGAATCCTGTTACCGTTCATTTCCTCCACCGACCGGGATGAACAGAATGAAGAATTTTAATGCCAGTGCGTGGCTGCGCTAGCTAGCGAGAGCATGTGAATCCTAATAGAACAGTTACATTTTCATGAGAATTGCAGAGAGCTGCACAAACTCAGCACTTGCTTTCGATTTGCCTACACTGGAGGGCTACGGAAAGGGAAGAGGAGATGATGCATACCTTACAGTGGGGTTAAACAACCCAGGCTTAAGGAAGAATATTTTGTTTGATGGGTCCTAAACTGGTGGTAATGAAAATGCACTGACCCCACATGACGACTTTGTACTACTTGGATCCACAATCATGATATACTCTTTAACAGGGACTGTCTGTACAAAATTGCACTACATTAGACCATTCGTTTTTTTGCAATCGGTAGGTGTAGAATAAGGTTAAGTTCAGGTTCAAATCTCAGTTCCAGTCTAGCAAAGGTGAACCTGCCTAATGCCGATACTAAAAACACTCTTGATCCTAGAGGAGGTTCAGGAGAAAGAGATCTTAAACCGCAAGGCAAGGATTCCTTTCAGTAATCCACACTGGCTGCTGCCTCAGGCTCTGTTCTCTATTGGGGCCAGTGTGTGTGTGTGTGTGTGTGTGTGTGATGGCTTGGTTTGGACAGGTCCTGCAGAGAGAGAAAGGGATGGGGTAGCAGAGAGCTCCAATGTTAGCACACAATACGCTGGATAGAGCATTATGTAATCATGCCTTATCAAGACCCACCGCCTGCATGGGCAGAAACACACAGGACTCTCTCTCTAGCTCTCCCTCTATCTTCCACACTCACAGAGAGAGACACACACTCACCTCCCACCGCCTACTGAGAGAACGCAAGCCTTCATTAGCTAGGCTAAATATCCCTGCTTTCTGCAATCTCCGTCATTTTTGGCCTTCGGGCACTGGGATAATTACCTGCTCTCATTTCCCCTCCCTCTGGCCAGTGGGGAAGAGTCCTGCGTTGCATTAGTTTGCATTAAATTTTTATCGACATGCCGCACATTTTCCCATCCCGTCAGCCACAACGCAGCCCTGACGGACAGTTGCCTTGCCTTGATGTTTTCGCCATGATTCGCACCTTCTTTATCCAGCTTTCACCAAGAATGAACATGTTAAACAAAGCATGCAGTGGGTGAATAGCGGATTCTCTGTTTTTGGATGGAGGAGTTGGCGGAAATTCTGGGGGAACAATGTACAGAACGTTTATGTGTGGGAGTGATAGTAGATAGAGAAAGCGTCATTCCGCTCGGGCCTCGCTGGCATGCTGTCCTTTGTATGTTTCATTTTGTCATCTTTCTTGAAGCAGCCTTTTTACTTTTTTAGTCAAGCACATCCCATCAGAAGGGTGAGGCTTGTTTGTTTTAGTAACTGACTAAACAACTTAACTATCTCATCAGAGTTTTGGATGTACTTGAAAATCACAGCCAGGTAAACACTGGTCACATCTAAATGGTAAACTATGTTCTGCAAAACCCTAACCAGATTCGAATGACCTCTAACCAAGAATAAGGGTAGGGTACTACAGGACAAGTAAGGAATGTGGAAATGTTGAAGGTTACCTCAAGGACTAGGGTTGAGTACACTTGTTCTGCACCCATACAACTATATACCTCTTTCAGAAAAGCTGTTGGATTGAAAGAAATAAGCCCCCCCCCCCCCCCCATAACAGTAATTTAAAAAAGTAAGCCTTCGACCGGTATCTTTAGGGGACTTGTTTACAGCCAGAAGAGGATTCACTTCAGTGGCCTTCTTTAATTAGAACTGAAATGACTGGTTGGTTGATCAGAGGTGTCAGTTTAAGTCGGGATTTGAAGACTGTTTCTAAGCCCCATCAGTGCCTCTTGTAGCAGTTCCATGGGGAACATGGACAATGATGGGAGCACCTTCAAAACAGGAAAGGAACCAAGTGCCCTTGATAGACCATCCTCTGATTTCAGGGTTTAAAGAAAGGGATTTCACATAACTGAAGTCTGTCAGGGGAATGATGTTGAACAAAAATCTTTTTGAGAGACACCTAGCATCAAGAACAAAGAAAAGGAGTCTTCAAAGATTAAGTGTCTTATTTTTTCTGGAAATAACAAACAGGAAAATGTATTTATGGGATTCATCATAATTTGGTAGTTTCATAAAGCTGGGTTAGATATATCTCTCACAGGAAGTACAATATCTGCCTATAAACACTCCATCCAGTCAGCATTAGAATGCTGAAGAGTACAACCAGGTATTTTACCAGGTATGATATATGTGTAGTCCTTTTGTTTTGAACTTTACAAAGATATGACCAACCTTTCCACATCCTTCCAACAAGCCAGTATTGCTGTTTATTAAAACAATCCTCTCTCTGCTCTTGACTTTCATTACACCAGCACACTGCAAATTGAAAATGAATTTATAGATAAATGCTTTCGCTGCGCTGACAAATTATGCAGCTGTAGCTCAAAGAGACACGTTGTTTATTTTGGGACGGAGCACAACTGAAGGAAACAAAAGGAGAAGAGGCTCTGAGAATGTTGATTAATAAGATGAATAACCACTACACAGCACTCAGAAATGAAAATGATTGGCTCTTCAAATACCCTTCCTCATTATTGTAATTATAGGTGCTATATTACACCCCGGATTAAGTATTCATTACAGATTAAGGGGCGGATTTGAGCGTGTTGTAGAATGCGCACTTCACTGTTTTGACAACATACTTGAAAAGGCTGAACCTCAGCCGAGATGCATGGGAGATTTTTTTTTTTAGCACAAGCGGGTGTTAATACCTGACTCTTTCCATCTCATACTCAAACCCAGCTTGGTTCTTTTTATCTCTCAGTTAACACCTCCACACAAATGCACAGCCACACATGTGGACGCATAAATACAAGCACACACCTACACATGTACATAAACGTATAAAATTATGCCTTTCCATCCATCTTTCTGTCCTTTGCTGTATTCTGCCTCAGTGAATCCAACACTGACGAGGAGTAGAGTCTGTCATGGAGACAGCATAAGCCTTTCATATGCATAGCAGAGATAAGAGGCAGCCATTTTTATCAGTTCCTCTCTCTTTCACCAAATCTTTACAAGAAAGTGTCTCCAAATCCCCAGTCCTGGTTAATGATACGGCCCTGGTCATGACAAAATGAGCCCACTTATGTTTTTTTTGTGCTCTAACCTGACAATTATGCCAATTATAGACAGGCTGTGCTGTTGACAAACACGCCGGGAGAATTGCGAGAGTAGGAGTCCCCCGCTACAGCCTTCTCTGTAATTTAACTAGCGCAGAGCAGCGTCGCAAAGGCTCATTCTGCAAAAAAATGTCTAAAGCAATATGTGATCATCAGCGATGGGGTTGCCAGTCGTTTATTTATTCCAGCAAACAAGTTGAATGCAGTTTGTGTGCTGGGATTGTGAAGGATAAAGTGATGTATTCTGTTTAGTAGGCCAAGTGTTTAGAACTGAAAATGTCTTTCGTTTGATTCGTAGGGCCCAGGAGTTGCATTCTGAAAAGTGCCAAAACAGTACATGTGGAATGTTGTTAGGAACTAAATCCATACTAAAGTCCATTGCTCATATTTCTTTAAAAGAAACATTAGCTTGAAGCAGCTGTTAGCATCATTCTATATACGGTGCGTAAATGGAGTTAAGCTTGTTAAATGGGTAAAGAAAGCAGACTAATGTTATTTGACAACATATGCTTATTATTATCATGTTGCAGAACTAAAAAATACCTTTTTACGTAAAACTTCATGCCAAGGAATATCGGTTTTCTCATTGGCTTGCTCTTCTGAAAAACAAATTAGCTATTAGATATTTCAGATATCCGTATTGACAAACTGAGCAAAGAGGCAGCTTCGGAGTCAAAAGGGGGAAAAAAAAATGTTCCAGCTCTCTGGAAAATGTGAATTGAGAAGTTTTCATTGGTATACATTCAGGAAATGTCATCTGATTTCGATTAGTGGCACTGAAATAAAGACGTGTAATCAAGAGTATGTACTTTTGCATATTCCACCGGCGTGAGGTCATGCCATCTGTACCATGACTTTTGGGCTTTGTATGGGTCTGGGAATAGGGGAAGATGGGGTTACAACATGAAATAATCTAGTCATTTGCCATTCCGATTTGAGTTTCCTACTTCTGGGGTAAATAGAAATGCTAAATGTTGTCTCGTTTGCATCATATAATCTCAGGTAACCATTATAATTTCACTGTTGCTGGTAAACGGTTAACTAAGGTGAGGTCAAACCTGAATTACCTGAGCTCTGGAGTCTGGTCAGCATCTAAATAGGAAGCTTAACTTCATTTACCTGTAAGCCTGGTTTAGATTTAATCCCTGTCATGGTATATCAAGATGCTTCCCTAAAAGCACACGTACATCACGGAGACGTATATTTGTCATCTGCAAGTCATATGTTTACGAGTGTTTGTTCATCTGTAATACATCTATAGGACATTTCCTATCAGATGTCAAATGTCTTTAAGATGTTTATGATTTACAATGTATGTAAAACTGACATCTTAGACACGTCTATCAGATGTTTGTACACAGCAGATGCTTTCCAGATAAATCTATCTTTAACAGACGTACATGTGCTATCTGGGTTAGCTTCTTTCCAGAAATTCCCAGACTCTCTCTTCCAGTTGCTACTGTTTTTCTTAATTATTTTTCTTTGTCTGTCTTATCTCTCCCTCTCATACACAATTTTATTCTGTAGAGGTGATTTTGAGTGCCAAAAACAGGCAGTAGATATCCTGTTAAATTCTGCAGTTAGCATTAGCTATAGCTTCCCCATTATAGATGATCTAAGATCTTTTTGTCCATAAATATTTTTTTTTCATATATTTCTATTAGCAGCTGAAAAAAGAGCAAAATTTGATGTAGACCACTTCCACAAGACCAATATTAGCAAGGTTTTCCTGTCAGTAAACAGTTCACTGGGGACAGACATGTTTTTCAGTGCTAGTCAACATTAGCATAAACTTTCCTCTTCTTATGTTTACATTGTGTTTTTCATTCTTTTCTGAAACTGAAACCAAAAGATACTCTTAGGAAAACTGACCACTAAAGAAAAGAAAAAAGACATGGTTAATATAGTAAAACCATAGTAATCACAAATTAACCATGGTCTTGCTGCACTAATCATAGTTTAGCCATGGTATTTGTAATGAAACTGTGGTTATAGAAAAAAGATCAATACCCCAAAAAGCCATGGTTACTACACTTTTACTATAATAAAACTGTTAATGGTTATTTTTTGTAATGGTAGATTAGCTGCTACAAAACCAAATTAGGCTAGCATGGATATATTTTGGTACATGTGAGTTTGTGCTGCTTAGTGCTTGTTTGGTTCCAGCCTAGCATCTGGTGGGCCATCCTGTTGACCAAAATCAAATCAAATCACTTTTATTTCCACATCACAACAGCACATGTGCCTTGGTGAGTGAAACTCTTGGGAGCGTGCTCCAGACAGTGCAGAAACAATTTCAATATAGAAAAACTTGCAGACAGATAACAATATGCATTATACACATACATATACTCAGCGCACACAGTGTACTATCAGACATTATTACAGTTAGCAATACACAGTATATACACATTCTACATTGTTCATAAACCTATTTCATCTAAATTATCACTATTATGGTGATACTATTTGATCAAGGCAATCTATGTGTTTAGTTAGTAAAGAACTCTAGTGGGGAAACCAGCACAACATATAGTCTTCTGTATGTGGTTAATATTAGCTTCACCAGTGACTGTCACATTTTGTTGAGGCCACATAGCCAGCATGATTTACACTGCTATCAAGTGAAGTGAGGATGCCACTGGATCTGTTATCAGAACTCTGATTACAGCAAGCATTCAGATTCATTTTCATCACCAGTGCTCAGGAATACAAGCCAGTCCATTTGCCCGAGCTGTTATGTAAGACAGTGCATGTGTTTGTATGTTTGTGTTTGAGTGAGAAAGTCGAAGTAAGAGAGAATCCTAACCTCTTTCAAGCCCCCAGGGGTGAAGGGAAAGCACATTGTGGGCAGTGTAACGATTTGCAGTGTTTTTGTTTTAGTCTTGACAAAAATGCACTTTATATTTATTATTTTGTCAGGTCATATTGACCAGTGAGTTTTACTCGTACAAAAATGTTTGATTGTAGTGACCTGTGAATTTCAGTTTCTCTTTCTCTTGCAGAGATGTTGGGTTGTGATCGGTGTGGTTTCTGTCACAGTCCATTGTGATATTGTGTTTCATTACAATTCATTGTGAGAAATGTATTCTGAGGTGTATTCTGTTGTGGAGTAGTTCGCGATACCCAGGCCTATAAAAAAGTGGGTTAAACTGTAACAGATTTTAACCAAACATAAAAAAAAAATATAGCTATGTATATATCTGATTAAACTCAACTATTATAGGATGCTTTTTAACTTATTATAAAGCAGTTCAGTTTACCAGTTTTAGACCAAATCGCCAACATACTATGACTGGATTGTTTTGAATGAATTATTTCTAAATGTTTCTCCTAAAAGAACCATTGTTAATGCATTAATATATTGCAGTTCGAGTTTTTCAAAACATGTTTTTGTTAGAACTGTTTTCATTTTATCCTTGTTAGCTTTGACGATCAAAAACCCCTTCATCAACTAACCTTTAGTGCCAGACGAGACGAGAATAACATTGAGTGTTTCCAAGGCTTTTGTAATGTTGCATGCATTATTGTGTCGTTAAAACATCATGAGACAGATTTTCAGACAATGGATGGGAAGCTTTCATGGCTTATTTAGAAAGCTTGCGGTTCAAGCCAATCTAGAACAGACGTAGTTCTATCTAATTAATAAGCACGCGAGAAACTGACTCTTTCAAGTGAATTTAGAAGAATCCGTTTTTTTTTTCTTTCTTTTTTTTGAGGCAAATTCACAGCATTGTAATTATTGGGGAGGGAATGTCAAAACAGTTCAGATAGCTGTTGGGAACAGATGCATTTTTTTCAACCTCAGTCAACTCTCTCCCCTCTCTCATTCCATTTCCTTTCTTACTCTTTCTCTCTTTTTTTAACATCTGCCTTTGGTTTTAACAAGGAAAAAAGACATGCCAATCATCCCCACTAATGGAATGTGGATTTTCTAATTCACTCAAACAGAACGGTAAATTGAAAAAGAGTGCAACCTTTTTAACACACACACCAGTGCTGACAGTCAAGCTCCATTATCTGACAGCTGGAGAAGTTAAAAATAACCAGACTCGCAGCAAATTAGACGTATCATTTGGCTTCTAAACGGAGAGATGAATGTATGTGTGAATGTGCTTGCCATACCGTGACATGAGGCCAATACATCAACCTCCTGTTTGTCTGTCTCTTTCATAAACTCCGACTGGAATAAACAGACAATGCAATTTGTTACAGCGCAAGGACTTTTTTCGCAGTCTCCGCCACTGCGCCGAGATCACCAAATGATCCACAGCGCATTCTACCCCCGACGATCCGTCCGCGCATGCAACCATTAATCATCACTCGGGTACAATCAAGGTTATTGCTATCGCTCAAAGCCATGTTCAGAGTTTTCATATGTTATATTTCTATCGAACAATAAATCTGACATGTACGGTGAGGATTCAAGAAAGCGCGCATGCCCTTGATGTAATCTCGCTATATATGAATACGTAGGCCTGACAGGGCTATGAATCTCTATTGTTGCTGTCATAGATAGCAATTTTCCATGACATCGAGTCGCTGCCGTACCTGACTAGCACTAACGAGTATTCGGTTACTAACATGGTAATTTAAGTCTGCGGGAGGCATCTCTTTTTTCAGTATGGTAAGGGAAGGAGATAGTCCCCTCTGAGTCATGTTTCTAGCAGACTATCTGTTTACCCTTAAATACCCTTCACCATCATTGTTTATTTAGCTCAAGCTAATCATTAGCCAGTGGGACAACAAAAAAACAGCCCCCCAGAACATGGTGTCAAACTTTAATCAGGAACCTTGTTTTAGGTCTTAAGTAATTATGTTACTTTAACACACTGGGAACATAAAACCACAGCGGGACAATGAAGCAACATAGCATGTTAAACCTAGCAGAGCCGTATCATGCTAGGTAGGATTATCATGTGCTTTTTTTATGCCAGGCTTCAGTATTATTATGGCTCACTACAAACCACATAAATCAAAGTATTAACCTCCTTTATGTTTCGGCTACGAATATGAATGATATTTCAAATAGTGAAGTTTTTTTTTTTGAGGAGACTGGACTAACCATTTTTTCTGGCGGAAAAAAAATACTGCAAAAAAGATCTTAGATTGCATCCATCCAGAACACCCTAGAAGTATTGTAATTGTGAATAAATGGACAAGCACCACTCACATTTTCTTCCCCAAAAGCCTAAAATTGTGTCAGATCATCAGGTTCTCCAGAGATTCGCACATGACTTGCTGGTTAGACTGGAGTCGTGGGTGGGTTTGAGAAAGTGATCAAAAATTCTTGTCAGCTCATATTCAGGGAATGTGTTAAACATGGTTGTGTGTGATGGTGAGATCGACTGTATGCCCATATTCTGTCACAGTGTGTATTTTCTCATTATAGCCAATTAATGCTTCAGGCGCACACTCCACTATTGCTCTTTCTTCTTAGTGTGTGGAAAACTTATTTTCCCCCTTTTTATTCATAACAGCAACTTTATATTTTACAATTGTGACATTTTATCTCATAATGTGAAATTGTTTGTAACAGTCGCCCATTTATAGCTCTGTCACAATATGCCTTTTTCATAATTGCTGCTTAATATTAAGATGCAACTTTGCTTCTCATAATTGAGAGTATATGTGTTGCGATGTGATTCTCAAAATTGCAACTTTTTATCTCACAATTGAAACTTTGTATCTCACAATATGTAATTATATTTTGCGACTGAATCTTAAATCTCATAATTGTTAATATCTCACTATTTGGCTTTCTCATAATTGCAACGTTTTTGTAATTGCACATTTAGATATTGTAATTGTGATTCCGTCTTGCATTTCTCCGAAATATTTGAAAATAATTGAAACAATATACGTATAACTCATGATTGTGACTATTTTTACAATTTGTTTCTTGTAAATTTGCCTTTCTAATAAATGCTGCTTTTTCACAATTGTGAATTTATTTTGAACTGTTTCAAGTCTATTTAACAATGTGATGCAAAATTGTGACTTCATTTTTGCCATTTCAACTTCCTATTTTAAAAACATATCTCACAATGTGACTTTATATCTCATAATTGTGACTATTTTTCACAACTGCAAATATTTATTTGTGATTTAAACTTCCCATAATTGAAATTTTTTCACAATTGTGATTTAGTATATCATAATTGTGACCCTTTTATTGTTTATTAATTTAACTTTTAACTTTATATCTTGCAATTGTGGCTCACATAATTATTTGTCCTAATTACAACTATGTCTCATAATGTGATCTTATTTTAAACCTTATTTCAGAATGCCTGTTTTATTTATTGTTTTATTCTGAGGTCAAAGCTAGCTTGAATTCATTATTACACATTGCGTTCTCCGCAAACCTCGACAGCAATAAGCCTCCATTATCAAAGAGACTGGACAAGCTGTGACATTAGACGCCCTGGCCAGAGAACATCGATTGGTTAATTAACTTTCAATTAATGGCGAAGGGAAAAGATGGCAAAGAGCAGTCACGCTCACACTGGTTGAGTCTGTTTGATTTCACCCCTCTTAGCGATCGGCGTGCTCTTTACAGTATGTACTTTAAGCCACCAAAGTAATCAAATCTACAATGTGAAGAATAAAAGAGAAGGGAAATCCATTTCCGTTTTCCATGTGCAGCTCGTCTCTTGGCACGGCATTAGTTTGAGTTTTTGGGATGCAGTGTTAACTCTATATTTGGATTGCACTGGAGTGGATTAGGAAGTCTTTATTGAAAACCCACGGGATTCTGACTGAAAGGGGGAAATTAAGAAGTGCTGTTTGTATCTGCGCTATACAAATAATTGCGAGTTCTCAGATTTCGAGGACCCCACTATATGGAAAAGTGAGCTTTGATGTACAAATCCACAATTCAACTGGGATTAGAGGCTTGAAAGGTTAGGAGTTACTAATTATGGGAAACTGGTTCTACATATCTAATGAGCACAAAGAGACATTGGTAATAAATAGAAACTTTATGAAGATAATGATCACATTGGATTCCAGAACTGTTCATTGTTGGCTGTGTAGAAATATTTGAGGTTGGACACATACTGCATTCGGCATCATTACAGAGATTCCGCGATAATATTAATTTAAAGTGTAATTGGATAAAGGGATGCGTGAGGTACATTATACAAAGCCTACCTGCTAATTAGCACTTTTACAATGGCCCTTGGTATTTTTTCTGTATAATTGGATTCAAATTATTCCTTTCTTCCCCCATTTTTCCCCAATAATGAAGAGAAGTTATGAAGAAAATGGCAAGCACGCAGCACAAATATGACAAGACTGACTGATTAACGTTTTTTTAGTGTAGTTGACTGCCTTGAGTTTCTTATTGGCTCCCTTTGCTCTCCCAGCAGAGCTGTGGCCAATCATGTCATCCCTCTCCGGACCCCAAATTAAACATGTCCGGATCCAGGCGGATGGTTGCACTGCCCCAGGACACAGCGTTTCATGTTTTAATGATTGTGCCCGGAGGAGTCCCGCCTGGAGGGCTCCCTCAGAGGGTGCCCATGTCACCCGTCATTAGCCGGGGGGTTGTGTTCTGTACCCATTCTGAAGAACAGTCCCTCCAGTTTCTCCGGCTTGAGCTGATCTGTCTGGTAGAGTCTTACTCGACACAATTTAAGAGTTTGATTTTAATTTGTGGTGATGATTTTATCCTGTGCATCAGGGGTGTTCAATCCTGCTCCTGGAGGGCCAACGTTCTGTAGAGTTCCACTCTGAACAGTTCCTTAACACACTTGTCTGGAGGTTTCTAGTAAGGCTAAAGAGCTTGATTAGCTGGTTCAGGTGTGTTTAATTAGGGTTGGAGCTAAATTCTGCAGGACTGGCTCTCTGGGAACAGGTTTGGACCCAAATGAGTCTCTTTCCAAGTATTAGTGAGGCTAGTGAAGGAAAACACAAGAAGGCTTCCAGGTCTTTGGTTTTACAGCGAATCAGCTGACTGTAATAGCCTTTTCCCCTCTTTGCTGAATGTGGCTCTGTGGTTCAGTATAATTCCACAGGATTTGTGATGTATTTATGCAGTCATTAATCTGGCCGTGTCTTTTCACTGGCCGGGATTAGAGTTCCCTCCGTTGGGCGCCAGGTAGGTTCACGTAGAGGTAGCAGACAATCATATAAACACAACATTTAGGGTCTACAGAATGCATTTCACATAGCTGTATAATGCAGAATGGAACCAAGCCAGGGCTGTGAAAACACTCATACGGAGCGAGGACTAGATTTGCGTGCTGTGAGACGTCTCTGAACTCTGTCTGACAGCAGAGAGTGTGAGGCCACATTTCACACTGTAGGATCAAGGAATGTCTGTCTGCTCAGGTCGTAAGTGCTGTGTGTACAAGACTGTGTAAAACACAACAGGGATCAACAATAAGAATATGCGAGCATTTCGGAGTTGACAGAAATATCACATGCCCATTGGATCAGTGAGTTGGCATTACATTTGACCTATGCGACAGTTTCTGTGCCTTGCAAATTAAACGTTTTCTGTGGCATAATAATGATTCCTGTTATGCTGAGTTAAATGTATTACTTTATCAAGCTGGCTACAATAGACAAGATTTTGTTGCAATTTAGAAGCATATTGGATGCATCCGATGGAAAGGTATAATAAAGTATTGTGAAAATTGCTAAAATTAATTTAAAATGATTTGATTGCTTTCTACAAATATTTGTTTAACATATGTAAAAATGTCTTAAATCTTAAAATATTATGTAATATACATACATATATATATATATATATATATATATTCCAGACTTTTCAAGGGCCCTCTCTTCCTTTGGGGCCCTGGTAATCAGTACTGGTTTTACCCCGAGTCCAACGCCCCTGCATGTGTGTCTTGTGTTTTATATCAGTTGTCTGTTTTTTGTTGCTAATCCAAGAGTAAATTATCCACGCGTTTTGTGCCCGTAAATGTAAGTTTGCCAGGCTGTTTATGTTTTAAGAGGTAAATATTGACATTACACATCTGAATCGGATCGCTCTGCATTAGCAAAGATTATGTTTGTACAAGTGCGCAGTAAATGCTTCAGTAGCTTTTCATCTTGAGGAAATGGCACCACTTGAAAATACCTTTTATAGTACACAAAGATGTTTTAGTGCCTCTGAATAAAAATCTATCTCTATCCTTCTCCCAGTAGCCCAGCCACCCCCACTCCAACATCCATCAGGGCCACAGAAAAGAGTAACAGAGATATTTCATCTCCTGATTTGATTAGTGAATTTCACATATTTTCATATATTTGCATAACGAAAATGCAAGCTATTTCTTTGGTATGTAACATTATTTTAATGAAAATAAACAATGTTAATTACTCTAATGTACAGTATGCAGATATTATATAATGGGAATTATAATGGGAATTAATATATATATATATTTTTTAATATATATATATATATATATTATTTTTAATTCCCATTATTATTAAAAGTCAACCTCAATGGAGTTTGATTTATTTTATATAATTTTTCCAATTCCGTTTTCTTATGTTCGTGGCACAGAAATGATTGTCACCTCTACACAATATGTTATTATTATTTTTTATATAAAATATGAGAATCATTTTTTTATATATAGATTTCACTATTATTTATTTATATTTATAATTTGTATAAACTTCAAATTTTTACTTTGTAATTTAATCATATTTGAATCGAATTGAATCGAATCACTGTCTACCTAAAGATTCACAGCCCTAATATATATTGTATAAGGCTCGAGCAATTGCCCAGAGAAAACTGGGTTATATATCTATATATATATTCTGTATGTAGTCATTTTGATAGTATGGTTGGGAAGCAATCTTAATAGTCAAGAAAATATGTCAAAAAGTATAAATTGGTCCTAAAGCTTCTTTCAACAACCTATTTAAAGGACAGGAAGCTATTGGCCTGCGGATCTGTAATCAAACAGGTAATTTGGAGACCGCAGCAAATGACTGAAAACAATAAGGAAGCAGATAGAGAGAGAGACCGTGATAGCAGGCGCCCCAGATGAATGCCTGAGAAAGCTGCCTTTCGGAGGTCCCATGATGCAGCGGATCTGTGGAAAGGTTGGGTGCGTCTGGTTACAGCTCTATCAGGGCTCCATCAGAGAATGGCAGGATTCGGTATCGCCTTCTAATGTAACAAGGACCATTTGTCTCAGTCACACATCCTTGCAAGTGCCTTGGTGAAGCCATTGATGTCATTCATCTAGACTGTCCTTGGCTGCTCTTTTCCTTCGCTGACAAGAGAGCAGCACTCTCAGGTAGCTGGAGGGGAGGAAGAGAAGCGAGTGTGATGGAGAGAGAGAGACAGAGAGAGAGAGAGGTTGTATAATGCTTTCTCATCAAGGCTAGAGTTACCCAGTGTGTTGAGTAATGAATCCATTGCCTTATATACACAAATACACACTATTTTACACCTTTAAACACACACAATTTTACCTTGTGCTTCACTGGTGATCTGAATACCAGAAGACTCCTGTTGTTTTAAAAAATTAAGCTATTTACAGTTTCTACGCATTATCTCTAACCTGAGTATGTGAGTAATGTGGAGCAGAAGCCAAGCTGTATGTTTTTGCCTAGAGCATTTTTCAGAGTGTCTGTGTTATCTCTGGCTTTAAGATCACTGCGATAATACTTCATCTCGAGCGTAACATGCTAACGGCCCATAATGCAATGGCATGTCAGCAAGAATTCAGCACATTTCAAACAGTGGACTACTGTTCACACTGTGCATTGTATTCTACGATGCTGCTTTCTCATGGTTTCTCAAAGCTAGCTTGCTATTGCTACACTCTAAAAAAAATGCTGAGTTGTTTCAACCAAACTTTGGGTCAAATATGGACTAAAATAAAATTTTTAACTAAAAAGTTGGGTTAGTCCATATTTGACCTAAAGTTGGGTTGAAATAACCCAGCATTTTTTAGAGTGTAGCATTAGCAAGTTAGCTTTGAAAGTATAAAATCCCATCCTCTCTGCCAAAAATCCCTAACTCTTCCTTTAAGTAAATGTTAAGTGAAAATTATTGATGGAGAGGGGAATAGGAGAATTTGTTTGCCAAAAAAGTGTAGAAAAAAGCATGATAACATCAGTGTACATCATGTTTCGTACATAATAAATTTGAGCCATATGACACTCTCTTAGCATCTGTACAAAAATGTACAATTGCGAAGTTAAAAACAGTAACACCATGCAATAAGTTTCACTTTGAATTGTGAGTGGAAATTTTCATTGCTCTACCCAACTCTCGATGTTAGTCAGAATAGAAAACATTTTTAATTTGAAAATACCAACGGTACTTAAAATACTGTTCAGTCAGTATTGTTCATTTCTGTACCTTGACGGAAGTCATCAACAAACGTCTGGGAATTTCACAGCAGTTCTGTCCCTGAAATATGTCTGGATTAGAAACCCTCACACACTGCAGAGGTCCAACTTTTCATTGAGTATGCATGTCTTTTTAATCTCCAATCGAAAATTTCTGCCTGATATTTATTAATAGCATTCTTAGGACGGTTGTCTGCTCCTCACTGCTTGGCACAGTAAAAGCAGTGACTGTGACTGCTTTGACCTTGGAGCTCAGGACACAGAGCTTGTTATGTAAAACGATATGATGGTTAGGAGGATGACGCATTCTGAGTGGACTGGAGACGTTATTGGGGCTGACAGACAGGGCCAGCTGGGGCCAGGGCCATCGAGCGTGCCCTACTGTACTCTAAAAGACACGACACAGAGGCCGGCCAACCGCCTGCGTGGACAGTCCAGCAAAAGGCAGCTGGTTGAAAACAACAATAACACTGGCACCGTTTGATCAGATCTAACAGAACTCTACAAATGGACTCGAGCGAGCTGCGAACTTGAAAATTTATTAAAAAAGCAGACATTTGGGAAAGAAAGGAATGGCTAATGATTTATCTGTAAATGCAGGGTTGGATAAGGAAGGAACAGCTGAGTAAGGAATCACGCCAGGTGTTTGGTCCGATTCCCCTGAAACGAGCAGAAAAGCAGAGTTGGTCTCTGGGTAAATGGAACTCTTTACCTCTCAACTATCTCAGTAGAGCCACACACACGTGTACGAGCACACACACACACACACACACACATATATGCAAGACCAGGCAACACGGTTTTAATCAGTAAGGCTAGATACCACATATCTAGCAATATAGTATGTAAATGTGTCTGTTATAATAATCTTTATTATTTAATGATAGAGAACCAAACTGGACTATTGTATTTAATATATTTGAACAGTGGTTGTCGTTCCAAACATGTTTGACTTTATTTCGTCAAAAGAAGATTATGAAGGATGGATGTTTCAACCATTTTTTGTCCATACAATGAAAGTCAGTGGGGTCCAAATAGTAACTTGGGACCCCATTGATTTCCACTGTGTGTGTGTGTGTGTGTATTTTTATGCAGGTGTGGAATGACATAAAGGTGAGAAAACGATAACAGAATTAGCATTTTTACTTGAATTAACGATAAAAAGTTATTAAATGAGACGTCTGTGAGACAGAACTTAATTTTATCAATTGGGATACAGTGGATTGTAAAAATTGGTCATTGTACACCAAAATGCAAGAACCAGGCCAACAGTGATTTTGCTTAAACAGTGGCTAAATTCTGTTAATGGTGACATTGGTGGACAAGTTCAATAATTGAAGCTTTTTTTAAGAAGAATGAATATCAATGAATCATTCACAATGAGACCAGGAATGTGTTAAGAATGTAAATACACTCTTAAAAGTAAATATTCTTTTTTGGGATCTATGAAGAACCTTTAACATCCATTGAACCTCTCCATCGCCCCAAAATTCTTTATAGTGAAGGTTCTTCACATTGAGAAGAACCATTCACAAGTAGGTTCTTTGGGGAACCCAAAATGTTTTTTCCTGTGGAATCATTGTGAAAACCACCTTTTGGAACCTTTATTTCTCCATCCACACTGGTTGTTCAAATTTTCTACAAAATAATATTCAGCACCACACTGTAATCTAACCACTTTTGAAACCGCTTTACCAGACACGTATGTGTTCAGCTCTGTCTTGCGCAGTGATTACTGTGGTGAGTGGAACCACGGGCTGCTGTGAATGAAACATTGTATAGTCAGGGCTTCGAGACCCAGCTGCAGGTCTGCTCATCGTGTCCCATTGGCTTGGTCCATTAGGAAACCCAGCTGGAAATGTATTTCTGGCCTGAGTCAATCAGGTTTGGGATTGGTGTGTATGGGGGGGTTAAAGTATTAGTTAGAATACCAGCACACACACTCCTTTCTAAAGATAGCGGCTTACAGATGTGCATTTCTTCTAATTTACCACTTGTTTTGATAGCATTGGACCCACAGACTACTTGATTTTCATTCTGTCTCAATCAAACATTTAGGTTTTTCTTGCAGACAGAGCCCGTCAAAAACCGTAACCCAAAACCAGCCTAATTACACACCACATCCTTAAAACCCGATAACTGGACTAGACATTCAGGCAGCTAATCGGTTCAGAAAATATTTAATTTTGCATATGTCTAATCCACAGCCATGATGCATCTCCCGGAAATACATATTAATGCTGCAATTACAGGTCGAAAACATCAGCACCACATGGAAACCGAATTCCCTTGTGCCATCGAACAAGATGCTTTGTTGTTGCGCAAAGGTTTTCTCGGTGTAATTGTGCATGAATATATATATTCATTTCTTTGTGTTTTATTTTTTCATTCATTGTGCCGGATTGGCTCCCCTGAGAGCCCGGTGTGATCTGATTGGTGTTTAACTAAGCACTCAGTTGTGGGAGATTGAAGCTCCCAATCGAAGATTAAATCAGCCATACAGGGCTCAAATTCATATTGCATGTTAGAGATCAGCGCCGGCCTCGTCTGCCCGGCTGGCAGAGTCCCACTCGTACTTGTAAGTGGTCCGGAAACTGGTTGCAGATGAGGGAAAAACATCTACCAACACAGAAAAAAAAAAAAAAATGCAGGAGTATGTCTCCAAAAATGGCTTGTCTGATGTTTCAGCTTCAGTGATTCTAAGCCTCAGCGATGTGCAACGTCAAGCGTTGCCACACATGGCATCCTTAAACAGAAATAGACAATAGCAAGCTCTTCCTCAACTGTGCAAAAATTTCCATCATATTATAGCGTGTTTACAAACAAATGATGCATTTAGACTTGGTCTAAATTCTGTTTTATGTTCCATATGATTGCAGTAATGACTTCGGCTCGTTTTCAAATCGAAGATAAATGTTTATGCATGTGGAAGGTTTGCCTGCGTTTGATTTGTGTTTGTTGGAGCAACACGGCACAGACGGTGCAATGCAAACGCCCTCCCCCCACTTCCCTCTCCATCTTTACCGTCTTCCTTTCTGTGTCTCTCGTTCTCCTGGGATTCAGGTGCACGGTGACACAGCGAGAGGTGGCGTGCCCTGTGGCTCTAGACTTCCTTGCTCCGATAGAAACACTTTGCCTGTCACTGAACAGAGAAGGACAGGAGGAAAGAGAGATCCAGACAGACGGAAGGAGAGAGAAAAAGTGTGTCGGGGCAGGGTGGAGGAGTGAGTTTGGCACGCACACACACCTCTCCGCGCAACTTGTCTGCATCGTAACCCCCATCCTTTTGTTCTGTTCCCCTGAGTGCAGTCGCGCTCGTACTTGCAGCCATAAAGCTCGTCAATCTTTGCCACAAAATGCATAAATGAGGACTAGGGCTGGGCGATATAGCTGAAAAGAATTATTTTGATATTTTTCATTCTTATTTGATGTACGAGATCTATGTCATGATTTATATATTTGCTCAAAAATATTTGCTTTTTTAAAACAAAAAAATTATTTCAACCAAGCTAACATGGTAACCAGTAGATTGAAATACAAAAATATTTTTTTACTAAATTCACTATAAATCATAGATTTATTTGAGTTTACAAAGTGTTGACAAACAATTTTATTATTTATTTATTTATTAATACAGTAATTTTATTATTTATGCTATTTATTTATTTATTATCCTATTATTATATAATATTGAAATCATGAATAATTATTATTTTATAATTGCATGAAAAATGAAGTTATGCAAACCTGCTCCAATAGTTACACACACATACAGTATTTATATATTTAATATGATGCAAAATATAAAGTGCATTTATATTTTTATAAATATAAATATTTATATATGTATTATGTATATATAGCTATATATTTAGATATTTTTAGATATATTTTCTGTTTTTCTTATTTAAAATTTGTGTAGGATAAGTTATTACACATTATTTTTAGATAATATTGCAGATTTAGGCTACAGAAATACATTTAAATATGTTAATGCTTAACGTGAATCATTTAACGTGTATATGCAAAACCTGCACATAAAAATAATAATAATAACACACAGGCACTTGTGTAAAGTGAGATGTCCCTTTACTGCTGACTAGGAAACACTCCTGCTCTACTCAGCCCTGCTGTATATGGCAATGTCAAAATGCATTTGACTGAGCCGGTTGGGTACATCTAGAGGTACGGTAACACAAGCTGCTGTGTTTGCTGGGAGGGATCTTGAGTTTTGTGTGTGGCACTGAAAAATTAATGGCCTCATACACAAACAAACACATAGATGCATGCATGAGTTACTCCTGAAAGCTGCCCAAAGGCAAGCAGCCAGCAGTGGGTCGAACCCAGCACTTCAGCGATTTACAGGAGCAACAAGAGGAAAAGAATAAGAAGTTAACGTCTCAGCCTCTCTTTCACTCACTCACTCGCTCATCCATATCTCTTTTGATCTTCTCGGCTCTCCGGCGGTCTCAAGTGACGGTGGATCATGGCGGCAGACTGTGATTAAACACAAGGAATTAAACAGGACACACAAACAATCGTGTGCACAGGCTAACAAACCAACCCATGTGATCAAAATGGCTGTCTGCACTTGAAACTACCTTTCTTCTTTTTTTGGGGGGGGGGGGGGTGTAAAATTTGTAGCTTTTACGATAGGCAAGGACACATGGTAATAGCTCAACATGATAAAAATCAACAAATTACATATTTATGTTAAAAATGGGAAAAAAAGGTAATTGCGACTTTACATCAAAATTCTTAGTACTCTCAAAATTGTGAGACATAAACTTGTAATTTATGAGAAGAGAAGGAAGAATTCTGAGAAAGTTAGAATTGCAAAAATTCAACTTGCAAGTCTGGGGGGAAAGAAGAATTGCGAGATATAAACAGAATTGCAAAACGCAAACTCGGAATAAAGCAACCTTTGAAGCTGACATTCAAATAACCTTCCCCTGATTCAACTGAAAGATAAAAAAAAATAATAATAAAAAAATTAATTAATAATTTTTTTTTTTAGCTACTTGGCCAAATTACATAAGTGTGATTTTAGACTATCATTGCAATAAAACCAGCTAATCTCATAAATCTAGCAGAAGCCAGTATATTCCGTAAACTGGAGTTCTTCCCTCGGACAAATTTTCTTAAACCTACGTGTCGTACTGAAAAGGTCACTTGGATAATGTACACGGACTTCATTATTTACAGAAACAATCTGGAACAGCAATGAAACATTTCAGAGTAATTTACTTAAACTGCCGTTTGTCCGTGTTTTCTGGCCTGGAGGACCGTTGTTAATCTGGCTGTAATGTGGCGCTTTGCGCAATTTCTGCATGGCTGTCCAATCACTTACATAATCCCCTGACATGAGACCACTGGCTTGCGTCATTTGGTCACTGACAGCTGTCAACACACAACCACATTAGCAGCCTCCTACACACACAGTGCGGCCCACTGTCATTTCAATATTTAAAGGTGCAGTATGCTATATTTGCGCCACTAGTGGTCCAAAACTAAATAGCAAAAATAGCTTGACTGTTCAAACAGGCAGCAGCATTCCTAAACTCGTGCCTTTAGTTGAGCCAAATGTTGCAGTGGGATCACTCTAACAAATATATTTGTTAGTTTGTTGCTGCTAGTGGTGTAAAAATGCAACACTGCAGCTTTAAGAAAAAACTAGTGTCTTTAGTGATTAGCATTTACTGCTATTTCTAATTTTATCAGGCAAAGACTCACTGTCTGCACTTGCATTGGTAGTCACGTCACTGTTCTTTTGAATAAAGTGTTCAATTTAAGCCGAAAGTATACTTAGATTTTTACACATTCGGTAGAATATACATACAGTTCACACAATGTACATTTTGGTATTAGCATAGTACACACATTCTATATGTTTGCAGACAGATTTTTCAAACTGCACATATTCTTTACACACAGCTCACACATGCGCCTTTAAATTTTTTGTGCTAATTAGTTGCAATTGCCTGTTGTTTCTCAGTCAAAAAAAATGAATGAGATAGAAAACAACAAATTACTGGAGACACAAGAACAATAGATGTCCACAATGTGTGAGGAAGTTTAGAGATGCACCAACTTTTTAGCATCTTTGCATGCACAAGCATTGGACAAGGATGATAATTTCTAGGGTGCATAGTCACCTGTGTTTACCATATCGAATTGAAGCGTTTGCATCAAATTTGAAGTATATTTCGGACTTTAGTTGTACTTCAAGTGGTCGCTGTCACCAGAAATTGACAACTTGCAATGTAAATGAATGACTCCTGGTTGTTTTGTCACTGCTAGTCACTGTGAACGCTGCTTTAGGTCTTCGTGGTTTTGATTTCATTCCTTAGTGAACAATTCTGAAACTATTTAAAAGTGTAAACACTAATAGATTTGGCCAAAAAGTGTTAGCTATAAACGACTGTGTTTGGTGTACCAGTGTGATGGGTTAAATTCTCAGCTTTATGAGTATGTGTCTTTATAGCATAAACAGATAATCCTAATCTCACCAGGTTATGTCAACAATTCAGTGAGATTTTTGCCCAGACTGAACAATTAGAGGCATTTTGTGCTGATTTTCATGCAGTGGGAAATGTGCCGCAAAAGCGTTGTTAGAGCTTTGGCCCGTCGTTAGTCGCCTAGCTTGATTTTCAGCACACCAGACAAACAATATCATCAACGTCTGTGTGCAGAAACAGAAATCAAGATGTTTTTATACTGCTGAACAGAAAAAAGGCCATACAATTTTGTATGCGCAGACAGCAATGAGCACTCTGGAGAACTTAGCGATCAACCCTCCCCCCACTTGCCAACTCCTGCAATCCTCCATTAGCAAGAAAACATTCCTGAATATTTCACACGCCAATATATTGTGTCAACATAACACTTTTCGCCTCACTCTCAGAACGAAGCTCCTCAGGTACAAATGAGGCGAGAGTGCTTTTAAGAAGCGCTCAGAATGGAGAATGAGCGCCTTTGTGATGCTGATGTCAGCTCTAATGCAGAGCAACTGTGACAGTTAGCGCTGAGGCGTTAGCTGCGTTATGGTGAAATGATTATTGTCTCTACTTTTTGATGAGCAACCTTTTGATGCTGTTTTCATTTTTTTGTGGCTTTATTTGAGAATAAAGACTTGAATTTAAAGTGTGAATGTGTCCCAACTTTAGCAGAGGAAAATGAGGGACTGTCGCTGTTTCATTTCCTTTTTGAAAAATAACAGTGTTTTTTTTTTCTACAAATAAAACCAGAAAAACATGGTTAATAGTTAAACCGTGGAAACATGCTACACTAACCAAACGACAACAATCTCATACTAAAATGTCACACAACCGTACGTATCATTAATGTGCAGTCTAGCCTAGCTTAGCATATAACGCAACAAAGAGCTATTTTATTCTTACACAGTTAACATGAAAGGTGAAAATGAAAATTTTCCCATTGTAATCTGTCATGTTTAAGTGTTTGTTGTATGTTAAACTAATTCAAATGCAGCAGCCTAGCTAAATTACATATGTGACAAATGCCATCTTACATGGATTTAATACAGAATACAGCTCTTTCTCTTAAATATCAAATGATCACATGCGGCCTTAAATGTGAGACACATTATTGCTGTTTCTCACAGTCGTGGCGAAGCATGGCTAAGCAGTCTCAGAGAGTTAGTTGGACTGTAACGGCTAATGGTGTGCTATGAAATATGGCTTCAGTCTGAATTTATGTGCATGAACTATGTGCTGTACCAATTAAAATGGCCATTTGGAGAGCAAGTGACAAGTTTGTTTGATGTTAGCAGAAACTGAGGGGCTTCTGTTAGCAAGAGCAGGGGCTTTTCTCCCATGAGGTCTGATTTGAGGGCTGTAAAGGGCAAGGCAGAGACAGGGTCTGATTGCGATTTGGATGTAGAATGAGAGAGAGGGATGGAGGGCGATAGACAGGGAGAAAGATAGCATTAGCAGAGAGAGGGAACAGCAAAGTGACACGTCACTCCTCCTCAGGGCTCTGTCTCGCTGTCAGCTCTGACTCAGTGACCTTGAAGTGGGCTCCAGGAAGTCACAACAGAGAGGACCGAACTAACAAGCTGCATCAGATTAGCTTTTTCTCACCAAACATTTCAATGTAGGCGCTATGGGAGTCACTTAGTGCAGGGTTTGATCTTTAACATAACCGTGGCTCTATGCCCTTTTACTGTGCGCTTTCATTTGCATAACTCTGTGTGTGTCTTTGATGTAGCCCCTAGGCTGAGACATTCTTGACTAGCAGAGGTGTATGACATCAACACTCTCTGATATGCTGTTAACTGTCCACTTTCTATCTATCTATCTATCTGTCTGTCTGTCTGTCTGTCTGTCTCTCTCTCTCTCTCTCTCTCTCTCTCTCTCTCACTCTCTCTCTCTATATATATATATATATATATATATATAATAGTTTATTTACTTATAGAGCACATTTTATATATATATATATATATATATATATATATATATATATATATATATATATATATATATAAATATATATATATATATATATAAATATATATATATATATATATAAATGATAGTGACCATAAAAACATGGCAGCATATAAAAATATAGTAAATACCATAGTAGTTTTTCCCTAAAGGTTTTTCAGTTATCTAATGTTGGCAAATATCATCCTGTAAACATGTGGAACGGTTCGAGCAACTGAATATCTCACAGTGTGTGTTATTAGGCGAGTGTGTTTGTACTGGAGCTGGATAAATTACTCCCCATCCTAATCTTGCTGTGAGGATGTTTTTATTTTTTTTATTTTTTTTGTAGCAGAACAATTTTGGTTTAGCGCTTTCCGTAGACAAAGGAAGCTCGGATCCAGCACGGCAACCCACAGCGGGAGCCAGGCAGGAGACAAAGAGCTTTGTGAGTGTTTCGTGTGGAGGCTTGGCGAGAGGGAGAGTAGAGCAAAAATTGGCACTAGGCGGACCCAAACTTGAGTGCCCAGCGCAGCATTATGCCCTCTTCACTCCCTGCATTGTCAACTGATGTGGCATGAGCTTCGTCAGCAAGTGTACCCGCTTCTCTCCGGCTAAAATCGAGGGCCCTCTGAGCAGGGCCTAGGGAGGGACTCCGATAGGAGCACGGCGGCTGGCCCTGCAGGCTCGAACCTGCAGCCTGTGATGCCAGCCGTGCGGAGGCGCAAGCTGCTTCAGCCTTTAGGGCAGACTGGGATCACGAGCCTGGGTTAGACGGTACTCTCAGCCCTAGACTGTCACCTATTGGCAGGGGCCTGGTACTGCAGTTTCTCTCCTGGACTTCAACCACAGCCAGCCTTAATTACAGCATGCTTCAGTTGTTGTGAGTGCATGTCAGAACAAATTATGTAAGTAATGAGGCTGAAAATGCTAAAGGAGTAGGAACACACTGGCGCGCTAATGCTCATGCCGAGAGAACACAAATACAAACAACAGTGCAATAGCTACATTTTTTTTTGTGTATGTGTGTGCAACGCAACAGAGAAGAAATAATTATAGTTTCCATTAATGATAAAATAACATGATCTGTAATATGAATAAGCAAATCTGGCAATTCTAGTGTAAAAAGCTCTCCTGACGATAAAACAACTTATATCAGCAACACCACCATGCCGCCCAACTTGAAATGCACGCTGTTATGCTGTTTACAGACATGTTGACCGGTGTACTGGCTGTCAGCATACAGGGTCAGTGGATCATCTGAGAGAGAGACCCTTGGCCGCAACGTTGATATTATCCAGATGACACACCAGGAGCTCGAAGGCAGATGATGAAATGGGCCGCTGCGGATACATCGCTCAGTGGTGGCAAATTTGATGCATGCAAATTAATTCCGTACGATTAGATTTATAGGGTTCACTAAAACATTATCAAGCCACAGTATTTTGGCTGGAGGTAGGAAAGTAGCTGCGGGGAACTTTGGCTTGGGATCTAAGGGAACTAGAGGGAGCAATTTATGTCAACTAGAAATAAAATGCTTGGGCTCCATTAAACAGTGACTGTTCAGCATGTGCTCTTGTGTGGTAAGGTCTATTTTGCAATGGCCAGAGTTTTGGTAAAAGGTCCTTTGATGTGATTATACTGCTTTTATCAAGTAGTCTTTTAAGAAACTTGTCCCAGGTTTTATATGAATCAATATCTGCAAGTGTAGTTTTTTAGAGTAGTAGTTCACTTATAAATAGGTGTTCTGTCATCTTTTATTTCATCACGTTGTTCCAAACCAGTATGACTGACTTTCTCGCGTGGAACACAAAATTAAATGTTTAGAAGAATGTCCACGCTGCTCTTTTCCATACAATGACAAAAAGCTCAGTTAAAGCTGTCTGACTTCCTATATTCTGTATTCTAATTATATTTTAACATCTCTGAAGTTATGGGGTAGATTAGTATGAAGAGTATATTTTTCTGCTGCAACTCTCGATTCTAATTAACATTCATGTATATTTCAGATATAGTGTATAAAATAATTTCATTCAAGGGTCGGAATTAATAATGGCAAATGTTATTATGTCTCAAAACCAATCATAACTACCAAGTAAATAACTTATGTTGATTCGATTTGGATGAAAGCATATGCTAAATGCATAAATGTAAACTTAAGATATGATAACAAAAAGTGTACATTTTTTGTTTGGTCACTATTCACTTTCATTCTATGGAAAAGAGCAGCGTGTACATTCTGCTAAACATCTGCTTTTGTGTTCCACAAAAAAAGAAGTAAAAGTCACATCGGTTTCCAATGATGAGGGAGAGTAAATTATGACAAAATGTTTATTTTTGGGGTAAAGATCCTTTTAAATGTAGTAAAAAAGCCTTTCTTCACTCTAAACTTTATAGAGATGTAGTTGTGTTTTCCCTCATCAAATACTTAAGCCTTCTTATTATCATCTTCTCTTTGTGTCAGTGCTAGGCCTCTTGGACTGCATCTCATGGTAACAAAATTATCCACGTAGTTTTATCGGTTTTTAAGCAGCTTTGAACCGATATTCCGATATTGGTGGAAAGGTTGGGTTTCTCCTGATATCCCTGTCCAAAGGCTCTGCGGGGAACAGTGGCACTTTTTTGTGATTGCATTTGTTTCTAAATCACGGGCTGACATCACGGTCGCTGTGCTTTTTGAGGGTTTTCTGTTTAAAGTCGGGATGGCCTCCTCCAAACACGCCGCAGCCGAGGGTGGCAGGGACGTGATGCGTTTGAAGCTCGGCGCCGTTTCATGTCGCAACATGCAGCTGTTGAGGAGGTGTTGCGCGGTGACTGGTGACAGTGAAAAATCCTGACAGTATCTTCCCTCTTTTCTTTCTCCGCAGCTCAAATCGAAATAATTCCCTGCAAGATCTGTGGAGACAAATCATCCGGCATCCATTATGGCGTGATAACGTGTGAGGGCTGCAAGGTAAGAAGCTAAACAACCCTGTCAGCGCGTGTCTGACAAAGAAAAAGCGGGAAAAGCCAACAAATGAGACATTCTGGAAAATAACAGAGAAGTTTCTTGCGGATTATCGTCTGTCTAAGCAAGAAAAATGTACTATTGTGCTTACAGGACGTACAGAATTCACACTCTGGAGTGTTAACTCACATAGTCAGGCTGAAATGTTGCTAAAATCGTCACAATTACAATGCAACAACAATATAATCCCTGTGTCTTGTCTTTCTTTACCTTTTTCTGCACTTTTTTTAATAAACCTGTCAAAAACGGAAGCGCTTTGGATCACTGCACATCGTTAGCAGTTTTGCAACCCCCTCTTCGTTCCCACCGAAGCTCATTTTTGTGCATTTTTCAAACGCCATCCACTCAGCAAAGAGGAATTTTGTGCTTATTGTGTAGTCTGTCACCGGAGCGACTCGTTAGCATTCCGCAAGCGGGCTCGGCAGAAACGAACGTGCGGACGCGGTTCCTGAACGGCGTGTATTTTATTTATTTATTTTTTCCCCGCACAAAAGACAGACTCTCTGCTCAGCATCTCCCTCCGTCACTCACTCGGCGGCGGAAACATGCAACCCTGAAGAATAAACTGCTGAAATGTGTCTTTAATGGTTACTAATTACTCGAGGCACAGAGACATTTAATGATATGTGCGAGCACACCGCTCCGGCCCATAAATCATAGCATTATTAAGGAGCGCTGCTTGTCACCGGCAGTCCTACCCTGCTTTCATAATGGCTGCCATTAGAAAGCAACTTGGCAGCTGTCAGCTGTTTTCTAGTAATTAAACAGCCAATGAGCAACTAATTAAGACATATGTGTATGGAGCTGTGGAGTGGGGTGTGTTAATGATGAGCTGGAATCAATTCATTAAGTCAAAGGGATGCGAAATCAACTCAACGTGGGCACCCGCTCATTCCCCCCTCGCGGCACCCACCGGGTTCAGGCTCTGTTATTCAACATTAATAACCTCGCACAAACTCGCCATTATTTACTACCTTTCTCGCCCGTCTCGGAGCGCGCCGTGTAATCCTTAACGAGGAAAAATATTCATTCCAACCTGCTTTTTATAGTTACCTCAGTGACATATGTGCTGTTCAGATGCATCTCGACTAAAGATGAACACGTCTGTATGATCGAGACAAGCGTTTGTGGAGTTGCCACCATCTGTTCAGAGTTAGCCACAGACAGGTTGTTCTTTTGAGAACTTCATATGAAATATGCGTTTGTAACATATAGAAACATGTCCATCCATCGGAGGTCAATTCACCAGCGTTATTAAAATAATGAATGTTAAGTGAAAAATATATAGTATGGTAGTTCCCAAGGAGACATTTCTTATTTTCCTGAAGTAAATATGGTTGATTTGTGAATGGGTTAACTAACCTTCCCTCTGTCTGCCCCTGGTGCCTGTAGGGTTTCTTCAGGAGGAGTCAGCAGAGCAATGCGGCGTACTCGTGCCCGCGTCAGAAGAACTGTCTGATTGACCGCACCAGCCGGAACCGCTGCCAGCACTGTAGGCTGCAGAAGTGTCTGGCCGTGGGCATGTCACGTGACGGTAAGATTGTGTCCAGTACAGCAGGCACCAGAGGGAAAACACAGATCTCCACAGATACAGAACGTCAAATGCATGCAAAATACCAAATAAATCAGCGTGTGAAGTGAACGTGCAACATGACAGCAAGTTTTTTTTTACTTGCTACGGTTAAAGAAAAACCTTGAGTGCAATGAATAGCGTAAAAGGGGGACATATCTTGGACAATTTGTCAACCAACATTGTCGAAAAGTTGGATATACAGGCATCACAGGATGCATCTCTGAATAATTAAATGAAATTATTTTAGATTTAGTGTATTTTATTATTTTTCTACTTTTATTTACTACTTACCTTTGTCCCCAGTCTTGACATGTCATTTAAGCTAGAGTACCTGTTCTAGAGTCGGCACCCATTACTCGTTAATATTTCACCAAACTTGTGACAAGATGAATTTAAGAGGCAGTTGTGGTTCTGGACTGTGGGGCATGTTCACTCAGGGTGGAGAATCTGACAGCAAGTGGCTTTTATTAAATGAGCATCATTAAAACAGGCTCATTAAAACCAATGCAGGTGAGCAGCATTAAAGGGAGCACAGGTGACGGGGTGTGTGTGTGTGTGTGTGTGTGTGTGTGTGTGTGTGTGTGTATGTGTGTGTATGGGTGTGTGTGTGTGTGTGTGTGTGTGTGTGTGTATGTGTGTGTGTGTGTGTGAAGGCCTCCTACTGGGCCTCCGGCTGGGCTGTGTGTCTACGGCCCGTGACAGGAGGATGAAATCAGGCCAGGTCTTCCGAGTCTACCAGGCTGCTCTCTCACACACAACCAGGACAGGCAAGGTGACTTCTGACTGAAGCTCACCAGTCCCCATCTGCCTTCCCTTCACGGGCACAGAGACGCAGAGCCACCCAGACACACACATGTCTGAGACGACTTTAGACCTCATTCATATGCCTCAAATTCAACGTTGATCCTGTGCCTCTTCTAAAATCCTCACTTGTCTCCTCTTGTCTCGTCTCTGTCCTGCCTGACTTTACCTCAGGTCTCTTTTTGTTTCTTTTGTCTTATCTTTTTTCGTCCTGTTTAATCTGATTTCTCATTTCCAACTCTTCCCACTCATCAAATCAATTCTTTTTTATTGTCTCATTTATTTTCCACTTCTTTCTTCAAATCTCACTTTGACTCCTTACCCCTCACTTTGTTCCTGTTTTTCCTCTTCTTAGCTCCTCTTCTCCTCTCTTTTGTTTCTTCTTGTTCCTCTACTGGACTCTTTTCAAATCAAATTTTCTCCTCTCCTCCTCTGTCTTCAAATCTCGTCTCGTCTCCTCTTCACAAGTCCGGCCTGGTCTCATTTGATCTCCTCATCTCATGTCTCAACTTTCCCAGTCCTGCCACGTTGTCTCTTCTCCTTGCCATATTTTATCTCGTCTCTTTTGCTCTCCGAAGCTCTCCTCACATCTAGTCCTGTCTCCTAATGTCTCATCTTGTCTCCTCTCGGGTCTCACATGTCCTCTAGTTTTTCACTCATCTCCTCTTTTCACATTGCAACTTCGTCTCCTCCCGCCTTCATCATCTCATTTCCTCTCTTCTGACCTTCACTCGTCTCCTTCCCTTTCTTTACCCCTTTCATTTTTCTCCTCTCCTCACATGCTGCCTCTTCTCCTGTTCTCCTCTTTCGTTATATCTCATCCTGTCTGCTCTGGTCTCCTCTTGTCTCCAACAGTCAAAGCCCCTAGATCCCCTTCATTCGCCACTAAACTCTCCTGTACATTTATCTCTTTTTCCATCTATCAGTAGATCAGCTTTTCCTCTGCCAAGTGCCCTATCTTTTTATGAACACTTGATCTCCACTTCTATCTGATCCTCACTGTATGTCATCCCCAGCTTCCTGTTCTTCTAACACTCCTCCAGTTCAAAGACAGGCTGAAGCTGTAGCAGCTCTTTCTTTCTAAGCTAAACAGACTCTGCCACTTCCTCCAGGTGTTCATGCTAGTCAAGTCTTCTGTTCTTGGATCATTTTGGTAAGTAGAGAGCAGGAGAAAGCTAATGCTATTACCAAGTGGAGCTCTTTTTGGACTCAGCACGTGGCTAATACCCTTTGAGAGACATTAAAGCCTGCTCCCGGGAGATAGTTGTACTCTCCGTGTCGCTATACTAGCTATAGTCTTCAGGGAAAAGAGATGGTGCCTTTTGTTGCTTCTTCTGTAACGATGGCTGTGGAGCGAAGACATCTTGTGCTGTTTTGTTGTGGTGGTTGATAACCAAAGGTTTGCTGGTTTGATCAGCATAAACAGTGAGTAATGTGCCGCCACCATTGTCCAAAAGACACTTAAACTTATGTTGCACCAAAGGGAGTGTACCTGTAAAATATAATCAGAACCACTTTCGTCAAGTATATTTATTACAATTATATTGCATACAGTTATTGTTGTCTGTGTGGTTATGTTCTTGGCAACTATTTAACAATTTAAATAGACCGCTTGTGATAGGTGTCAAGACTGGATTGGTACACGTCAGGAACAGCTGAGCTGACCGTCGGCTTATGCAAGCTTTCACTTACGTGGTCTGCCTGAACTAACGCGATGCTGAATTAAATTAAATTCAGTAGTCAAAGTCAACCCAGTGCACTCTCAAGGCAATTCGTAACTATTGTACATCTTGATGAACTGATGACTAGTTTGCATAACTTTTTGCATGTCTCATTTTTACATTTCCGTATCATCCGCTTATGCCCACTGATGGTCAGTTTTTAGGGGAGGACTTTCATGCTTACCCCTTTTCTATAAAAACAAACTTAAATTTCAATATGAATTCATACGACTTTGCCACTTCATAAAATAGTTGTGTTTTTCATATGAAAGGGTTGGTCAGCCGGCCTTGTAAGACTTTTTCTGAATGCATTTAATTATATTTAGCGAAGCGTTCACAATTTGTGAGTGATTTCTGTTATTAATGCACCATCTTTACTCCTTACAGCGGTGAAGTTTGGCCGGATGTCTAAAAAACAGCGGGACAGCCTCTATGCGGAAGTGCAGAAACACCGGCTCCAGCAGCAACAGCGGGACCACCAGCAACAGCCAGGTGAGGCAGAGCCCCTCACCCCAACCTACGGCCTCTCCACCAATGGCCTGACCGAGCTCCATGATGATCTGAGCGGCTACATGAACGGACACACGCCCGATGGCACCAAGCCCGACTCGGGCGTCAGCAGCTTTTACCTGGACATCCAACCTTCTCCCGACCAGTCCGGCCTGGACATCAACGGCATCAAGCCAGAACCCATCTGTGACTTCACCCCAGGCTCGGGCTTCTTCCCCTACTGTTCCTTCACAAATGGGGAGACATCCCCCACCGTTTCCATGGCCGAGTTGGGTAAGTGATAATTCTGGATGGGTAGGAGATGGTACTAGGGGGAAGAACCCAACCATGGGGCAAACGTCGTTAAAGGTGTCTTAAAATAGCATTAGGTTGGAGACTCATCTCAAAGACTCATTAACAGAACCTCTTTTTTTTCTAATTAGTTTCCATTAATTAGGGCCAATCAGCATCCAGCAGGGCATGCACCAAGGGAAATATTTTTTTTTAGCTTCCCCTCCTGCTCTGGGACTCCTTTTAACAGATGTGTTTTCAACATGATTGAATTTTTATACTGTTTTTTTTTTCCTCTCTCATTTCCATTTGCTCGTTCTTGCTGAAGGCAAATATGACATTTGTTCCCATGAATTTACACGCACTCCTCGCTTTTATACTTGAAGTACTTCCCTATTTTCCTCTTGTACAGAAACACAGACAGTCAACAAGCTTCTAAATCGACTTAAAATCACAAACCGCTACAGTGCAGCTAGCTCTTTGATTGGAGACACAAATAAAACACTGCATCTTTTGAAAGATCTTTTCCATAAGCATATCTGTAAATATAATTGAATCCGCCAGTAGGAAGAACCTTTTTATAACACTAATGGGAAACAAATGGCATCTCGTACCACATATGTATATATAAATACATGCATACATACACACACACACACACACATATATGTATATATATATATATAGTACAGCTCAATATGTCTGTACTTTAAGTGCATTCAGGCGCGACAGAGTTTTTTTTGAAGGTATGTTGTATTGCGTTTCAGAACATCTGGCCCAGAACATTTCCAAGTCCCACATGGAGACGTGTCAGTACCTGAGAGAAGAACTTCAGCAGATGACCTGGCAGGCGTTCCTTCAGGAGGAGGTGGAGAGCTACCAGAGCAAGGTAAACACACACGTTCTTGATGAGCCACATATGGTTGTTCAGAGGCTTTGGGCAGGGATGTTTGCAATTTAACTTTCAGGGCCACTGATGAGGTGATGTTTTGGGGATCGAAAATGTCCTTACTGGTTGCATTAATAAGATCAACAGTCATTTAAGTGGCTACTTTAGACTACTGTGTTTTCTTGTAATATGCCAGTTTGTAGATGTTCGCGAATCATAAATGTTTTAGAAGGCGTTAAATGTACAGTATCAAATCCTTAGTGTGCTTTAGGGGAAAAAAAATAATTTAACTGCTAGTAAAAAAAATAAAAATATGGCTGCTCGTTGAAACTAGTTGTGTCATTTGTTTCCCTTCAGCCCAGGGAAGTCATGTGGCAGTTGTGTGCCATTAAAATCACAGAGGCCATCCAGTACGTGGTGGAGTTTGCCAAGCGCATCGATGGCTTCATGGAGCTCTGTCAGAATGATCAGATAGTGCTTCTCAAAGCAGGTAAAGTGTGTGTTCACATCACCATCATCTGATCCCGGCTTAGTTTACAGGGCGTAAACACCAATAATTCCTTGCCTGTGGCTACATTTTGAATAGCATACTTCTAGCAGTTTAATGTGCACAGTATGCATTTGCCAAAATTTCCAGTATACCATGGAAGCCCTTTTTTAAAACCAAGGGATTCAAAAAAATATAATTTTTGTATAGTAGTATACGACTAGAGCATGCTATGTGTAATACTGTACCACAATCCAATGCGTTCAGCTTCATCTCCCTTTTTTGGTGTGATGAATGAACTGAAGAAAATTACAATTTCTTCCTGAAAAATTTTAAGAAACTTTAACATTTCAACAGGTCAGTATACTATTCTTAGTATATTTATTGTTGCATGCAATAGACAATTATTTTACATACTGCTTAAAATAGTATACTGCACAGGAATTGATATGCAAGTGTTCCATTCCTAACACAGCCACATGTCACACAGCAGGAGGTGCAGTGCTTCAGCTGAGTATCTCTTGTGTGTACAGAAAAACTGTATCGGGACAATCTGTCAGCTCTTTGAAAAATAAGGCACTATTGAGATGATATCCACCACTGCACACTATCTCCTCACAAAATAATGGACCAAAGTGCTCCATCACACTCACACCCCATCCCTTGTCATGATCCCAACAGCTTTCAGTGTTTCTGTTTGTTCCGGGCCCGACCAAAATTATTAACAAAATACTGAGTGAGCGCTCTCTCCTGACATGACATTTTAAACCACCGCCATCTTTCTAAAGCTCAGTAATGGCTTCTATTACGTGGCTTTTATCCTCTAAGCCTGAGCTCACCAAAGCACTCCGCTGTAGAATTACTGCTCCTACTCACAACAATAACAGCAACACACTCCACCTGAGACAAACACACACACACACACACAGAGAGAGAGCACTGCTCACAAACATCAGCTGATTGGTGACTTAATAAAGCTGTTTTATGATATTGCTATTTGTTACGATATGAACATACTGCCTATGGCCAGAAACAAACTTTAAGCAAGCACGCAAGTACTAACCTTATGCTTATTCTCACTATAATGTAACATATATAGACAAAAAAAATGCAGTTTTTAGCTAATCTTGTTATGATATAAACACACTGCTTATGGCCAAAAACATTCTACTTGCAAGTATGAAAATACTAACCTTACATGACAAACCTAGCATCGAATGTCTGTGCCATTAAACTATGTGTTTTCATTCAGAAAGCTAGCTAACTATAAATGTTGATAGCTAAGCTAATTTCAGCAAACTTACTGAGCAAGATTCTCTTGTTGCTCCGCCATTACAGTACTTTGAATGAACGACCTAAATGACAACGAACTGTAGAAGTAGAGTATTAATGCTCATTCTCATTATATCACCTCTAGTGGCAATGCTGAGAATGCAATATGTAAAAACTTTTCATAAGCTTTCAATCAAATGCATTTGCCTTCACATATTTCTGTCATGTATTGGTTGATATAAAAACTGCTTATGGCCAGAAACATTCTTCAGGCAAATACGCAAAAACAAGATTCTCATAAAATCACAGTAATCAACCTGAATGAGAAAATGTATAGTAGAAGAAGACTGTTTACACTAATTCTTGCTATTGCACCCCTTGTGGCAGTGCTGAGAATGCATCATTTACAGACTGTGAAGAATCCAGATATAAGTGTGTTTGCTTATATAAAATCATATTTTGTTTCTGTTTGGCCTATGCATAGGCTCTTTGGAGGTGGTGTTCGTCAGAATGTGCCGTGCCTTCGACCCTCAGAACAACACAGTCTATTTTGATGGAAAGTATGCAGGGACTGACGTCTTTAAATCATTAGGTGAGTTACGAAACCTGATTGGATTCAGTATGTGAAGTGGAAAATCTGTGTTTGGAATATTATATGTGAGTGTGTTGCTTATTTTTTGTTCTAACGGTCAACCAAGGCTTCATTTCACACATGGCACCAGCATTCAAATGCAGGCAGAACCCAAACTATTTTGCCTAGTTAGAAACGTCAAAATAGTTTTGCACATAAATATATAGTATAAAATAAAACGATATTATTTAAAAAAAAACATGATGATAATTATTTATATATAAGTAATTATACACATAACTAATTAAGATTTCAATAAATATTGTAAATACAAAAAGTTAATATGAATTTATTATTATTAAATAAAATTGCAATTTTACTCGCATTTGGCACATGAGTGTTCATTTTGGACGCTGTGTGTACGCAAGCAAATAAAGCCCACCAGGTCAGCACTAGCTTCTCATATCCACCACACCTGGAGTTAAACCTTCCTCGCTGTGGACGCTTCTCAGGATTGTGGTAGCCGCTGCGTATGGTGGGCGTCTGGAACTGCATAAGCAAGATTGAGTTTCTCTACCACAAGTGTTTTATCAAACCCGCCATCCACGCAGCCCGTAGTCTGAGCGCAGAAAATTTCTAGAGTAAGCAAATTTTACACAAGCAGTTTGAATGCCGTGACATTAGTGAAATCTCTTCTCTGTCATTATGCACTCACATTGGAAACCTTTTGGGGCTGAAAGTTGTCCAAATGCCAAAACAAACACAAATATGCCTCACAGCCTCCAAGACAACATTCAGTCATGTCTCACATGGATATATGTCTTAGTCTTATTTCTATTTTTTAACAAGCCTTCATGGGTTCGCCAAGCCTAAACCTCTAGCTCTGAAACTGGTATGAAAACTGCGTAGTGCCCCCAGGTGGTACTCAACACACTCTGGACATTTCATTTCAATAATTTAGTATTTTCCAATGTTTAATTTCCAATATCTGATTTATTTATGAGTTTGATATAGATTTGTGCATCTAAAACGCACATTATTACTTAATAGGCGCTGTGTTTTCAAGTTGCAATCGATATAAAAGGCGATATATGATTCTGAACGGGAAAATCATCGAAACTATATTTATTATTGATGTGTTTGAAACCTAATGCAGCATGTGTATATTAATTCATGCAAATACAGTGCAATCCTTTATAAATATTACTACTGTGGTGTCTGTGTGTTTTAGCTGTAGTGTGATTCTTCCACATAATATGGAAATGTGTGAACAACACAACTTTGAATATTTTATTAAAATTATGTATCATTTTAATGCTCAATTTTTAGTATCTGATTTATTTCCAAGTCTAATATAGATTTGTGCATTTAAGACCAACAATGTCACAGTTTTTCAAGTTTTCAAGCTATGATTGATTGGAAGGTTTGAGAATGGCTGCCAGTGTTTGCATTAGCTTTGAGTCATGGGTTTTATGCGGCGCTGTTAGTGACCCCAGTCATGGTTACGTAACCCCTCTCATTCGCCAAAGCGTGATTAGCCTGGAGGAGGGAAAATGTGGCGGGAAAAATCCTTCTGTAATGTTGAAGGATTGTATTGTTTTCCCTGTCATCTCATGCAAAAAGATCAAGTGTCTACCCAATGCTGTCTACTGCTCCATCTCACTCGCCTGTATTTTTTTTTTTTTTTTCTTACTGACTTTTTCTTTCTCTCGGTCTCCACTGTGACAGGTTGCGACGACTTGATCAGCTCTGTCTTCGAGTTTGGGAAAAACTTGTGTTCTATGCACCTCTCTGAAGACGAGATCGCCCTGTTCTCCGCCTTCGTGTTGATGTCTGCAGGTGAGCCCGTACCCATAAATTACCCACAATCCCTTGTTTACCTTCGAAACTATTTGAGACTAAAGGAGGAATGGTGTTGGGACCGCTCAGATTGTGTATGTTAAGAGATAACATCCCTGTGTGTGTTTAGATCGATCCTGGCTCCAGGAGAAGGTGAAGGTGGAGAAACTCCAGCAGAAGATCCAGCTGGCCCTCCAACATGTTCTACAGAAGAACCACAGAGAGGACGGCATACTGACAAAGGTAATGACACACATAAGGAACAGGAAATGGTCATTAGATGTATCTGTAATCCTATGTATATTCTTATATATTATATTATTCTTATATATATATATCCTCTGAAATTCTATATTGTTTTATTTGAATAACTGCGTAAAAGATTACAAATATTAAATATTTTCTAAATTAAAAGACTGTCTTTGATGTTGCCATTTTACCAAAACAATGTATTAAAATATTTGTCTTGAAAATATTCAGTTTACTGATTTACAGATTATTCTTTCTCCCCAGTATTACAGTTAAATTAGATTTATAAATCCAAACAATAAATAAATGAATAAACAGATTTGTTTTTATTTCTTTCTGGTAAAAATAGAATAAATGATGAATAATTAAACCTGTGTTACTTTAACATTATTTAAATACCATTATAGAATTTATTGATCTTTAAAATTGCATTTGTTTTTATATTACCTGTTGTCCTTTTAATTTTAGTTATAGTAATTTTATTGTGCCTTTTTCATTTTCATTTTTATTAGTTTTATTTTATTTTTTTATATTTAGTTTAATATTTAATTTCTTTTTATTACTTATTTCAGTTACTTGCCAAGTCAACATTTTTATTTTTCATCCAATATTTGTACTTTTTATAGAAATAACATTTTATTTTATTATTATTATTTTGTTTTTCAAATACTGACTTTTTTTCATAGTTTTAGTTAACAATAATCACACATAATTATATCATTTTAAACTGGTCATTAGAAAGCAAAATGAAACAATCATAATATTGAATTTCTTAAGTGTGTTAAATAATATTGTGTTCAATTTGACAGTTTTTGGGAAGAAAAAAAAGCAAATATTGCTTTCTTTCTTTCTTGTAAATTCTCTGCAGACCCCCTGTTTAAAACTGTTGCATTACAGGGCCAGGGATATTTATTAAGAAAGTAAATTGAATCAATTTGAATTTCATCTATGACTTCATCCACTAAGTTTTATTTGGTCTGGCAGCTGAAAGATTAGCTAATGTCATGTGAAAAACCTGGGACCATCTGTGTTGTGTCTGCAGATTAGAGGGCTGCCTTTTGACCCTGAACCACAGGGTCCTTTCCACCAAATTAAAATCACTCTCTCTCTCTCTCTGCAGTTGATATGCAAAGTCTCCACGCTGCGAGCCCTGTGCAGCCGGCATACGGAAAAGCTAACGGCGTTCAAAGCAATATACCCAGACATTGTTCGAGCTCACTTCCCCCCCTTGTACAAGGAGTTGTTTGGATCAGACTTTGAGCAGACCATGCCGGTTGACGGGTAGCACTTCCCCGTGCCCACCCCGCTTGGGGGAATTTACACCGTGGGGAATGTCAAGCATAAATCTGAGACACTTTAGCAGTGCCCTGCACATACACACACCTGGACGGACGACACAATGCACACACACACTTTTCCCCTTTTTTTCTTTGTGATTTTTTTCTTTTTCTTTTTTCGTGGGGGAGGAGGTAGTAGACTGGGTTCGACTCCAGTGGTTTATTTTTGGGGTTTGTTCCCTCCTTTTACTGACACAGGTGGGATTCTGAGCCCAGGGGAGAGGATAAGAAGATGAAGACACTTGTTTTTCCTGAACGCTCCCTCGCTCTCTTTCTCTCTCTGGCTGAACCTGAAGAGTCCATGCATTCATTTTCGAGAACGGTCCCCTGGCGATTTGTCACAATCAGCATAAATCGTTTCCAAAATGGAAAAACGATTCCCAGAGAGCAGTGGCCTGGAATACAGCGTTTTCAACTTTTTACCGGGACAGCAACACAGAAGTCCTTTTCAAGCCAAGAACATGAAATAAAAAGTTGCGATCAAAAAGTCGATTATATGAACTGGTCCAGCAGTTGTTGTAGCACCAAAAAAAGTCTACGTTGAAAAATACGTGGTTAGCTCCTTCCTCCCTGTGCACTGTTTTTCTTCTTTCTTTCTTTTTTTAAGATGTCAAACCAGCACAGAATAAAGAAGAATACGAATTGAGAGAGAAAGAGAGATATGGAGAAGGAGTGTGATGTAGAGTCAACACAAAACATCACCTTTCTACGAACAATCTCGAAAAAAAAAAACCCCGTAGAATTCTGGTAATTCTAGTCGCAATTGCTTTTAGCCATCAGAGACTCCATCTACCATAGTTGCTTAGTGATATCGTTTAAGGCCATCTGCTATTAAGTCCCTCTCCGGAATGGTGTTAACGTAATGTAACGGTCCGGCCACCAACATCAATGCAATGCAAGGGTCCATTCCACCTGTTTTCTAACGTGTTACAGGGTATACGGTCATAAGTACAACTATACAGGAAAAAAAAAAATGTTTATAGAATCTATTTTAAATAACATGTATGATATTAGTAGCTAGACTATTCTTAATTGTGAAAAATTGATAAGGCACTTTTATTTGCACCTTTCTTTAATTTAAGACTTGTATATTTACCTAGTGATGTGTTGCATGTATAAATACCACGGTTATGGAGAACGATTGCTGGAAACCCTAACGCTGCTGAGGGAGGGTGCGTGTTTGCGTGCGTGTTTGTGTATTTATTTGCGCGAGGCGGAGGTTGGTGCTGGGTAAAGGCAGATCGCGTGATCTGGGGTGGGGGTCGGGGGTTTGTAGCAAACACTCATTGTCCGCCACCTTTAAATTGGAAATATGGTAAAACATGTAGTTCTTGTTGTTTCCCTCTTGAAAAACTTTCCATTGAGAAAGGGCTGTTGAATGCAATACGTCACATGCTGTTAAATGGTTCCACCTAGCGGTGGCGTGTCACATGACTGCGTGAAAGAGTCAGATCTGGTTTAAGAATGGTTGATCTTTCTAAAACTGGCTCTTGTTAGGGTCTTTGCCCAGCAGCAACGCTCATCAGGAACGTAAGAGTGGAAAAAAAAGAAATATTCAAAGCCTTGTCTGGATGAAATCCTCTATTTTTGTAACATTATACAGTGCTTATGAAGCCTATGAAAGAAAAAGGGAAAGAGCGACGGATGATTTAGCACTTAATCCTGCAATAATTAGAATCTGTGTTTTTATTATTATTATTATTTTGTCTTTTTCAAAGAACAAGACAATGGTAGTAATAGTGCTATTTTTTTTTAAATGCCTAACTGTTGTGTGTTGCGTGTGTTCGTACGTCTCTTGAATGTGCCATAATGGTCTTTCCTGCTTTTTTGAGTCTGAAAAAATTTGTTGTATTGTAACATTCCAGTAAAACTATGTTGTGACGTTTAGAAAATCCCAATATAATCCAGAAACAAACTTCACCGATCACTTCTACTACCTGCTAACTTACATTTTGAGAAACTCTTGAGTAGATCTTGGTAGCTTCATGTAATTAGTTTTCCCCATGACACAAAGTATTTTCCTCAGGGAAGAGTCTGTCTAACTTAAGCCGGTAGCTTAAACTCGTTAGTCAGCTCTATGTTGCATCTAAAGCTCAATTATTTGATCTCGATGGGATGTTTTGAGTCCAGATAGAAATAATAACATATTAATAAAATATATTGCATTACTATTGGCAAAATAATAGTCTGTGCAATGCATCCCCAAGAAGTCATTCTTATCATCTAATCTGTGATTGACATTCCAGGTTCATGTTTAGTTCTTTACACAATAAATCAGCAGTTTGTGCACTACAAGGCACAGGGACAGTAATATTGAATAATAATTGATCAGGGGTAATGAGATAAGTTCCAAAACCTAGTGGGCTGCCTACCTAGACAGCATTTGAGCTGAGCTTCTGGCACAAAATGTGTCTCAAAGGGGTGGAAAGTAAAAGTACTCAATTTTGGCCCAATTTTAAGGCAATCCCAGAATGTACTGCGACAATATCTGAAAAAACATTCTTTCAGCGGGGTGTAGGAGTCATAGACATGAATATATATCATTCAATAGTGAAAAGAATAGATAAATAATAGTTCAATCTTATTAAAAAAGGTCATATTTGCCCAAATCTTATAGGCAAATTATTGTGTTTTTAGCATAGCAACATGCTAACATTAAACTCCATTGGAATCAATTGCAAGCAGAGACAACCCATGTGTTACACTTAAGGAGATCTATCTGTGTTACATACAGAGTTGGTGTCTATATATATTTATCCAAATCAGTCAATTAGAAGTTCTGTTTTGGAGGATGTTGCCTATGTAGACAAGCAGACAGGAAGGCAGCTCACTAGAAACAGAACTGAACCCAAAACAACTTTAAAATGATGTTAGAGTACAAATGGGAACAAACACTCATCTGTTACCGTTCAGTGGTCTTGTAGATCTTTTTTTTTATAAAAAGCTTATTTTTCATCTTTCGCAATTTACGGCCTCATGTCCTTCCATGTTATTCACTAGCATAATTGCTATTAAATTAATAGAAGAGAGTAGTCCACTGTCTTTATCAAATCACCCAGTGAGCTCCAAGATCTAATTCCCACAAATCCAACAAAGCAAGATATCAACCTCAAGCGTGCTATGCTAATTTCCAGCTTTGTTTTTTTTTTTCTGGATGGGGATTTGTTCTAATCGTCACTCATAATTGTTTGAGTCTATGTGCCAAATACCTCTTCACGATTTCCTCCACCTTCAGACGTACACACGCGGGCGAATTGTCGTACGTGACAAATACGGGTTTCTACAGGGTAACCACTGTTGTGGAAGCTGTAGTAAAGTCGCGTTTTACCACTTTTTGCATGTTGTATTTTGTCAGTGTAGTTTGTATTAGACTTTTAAAGCAATATGCTATGGGATAGAACTTTATTTTTTCTAATACAAGCAAAGGTACTTAAACACATCTGGATCTGTGTTATCTTAGATGTGTGTAGAGAAAAGTTCTCAGTTTCTTTTATCGATGGTAGATCCATATGTTTTCCCTTGTAAATTATTTTTCAACTGTGGTTTCCCTTGTCTATCTATGTGAGAAGCAATATACGTCCGGAAGTGGATGCGAGAGCGTGTACAAGCGGAAATGTGTGTGTTTGTGCTATTTGTAATGTTTGCTTAACGACAAACCCCCAGACAAGGCTTTAAAAGATCAGACGCAGCAGGGTGAGATGATGAATTACAAGAACGTACGTTTTTTTTTTCTTTCTTTTTATCCAGGATGTAATGTTTTACGTAGCACTGAGCTTAAATCACTTGATGAGGCTGTACAAGCATGACACACTGCACCTCGACATAAATTTCGATTAGAATTATACAAACACAACAAGGCCTATGCACTCACGTTTGAACGAAAGGAACATTTACCGATATTTTTTCTCAATTCTGATCGACGGATTGAATGTGTCATGCTCGCGACAGCATCTGAGCTGAAGGTTGAAGTGTTACCAAAATTGACGTCAATCATTTTCTTTGCGTTTTCTTTCCAAAAGCACAGCTGATGCGTTATTATAAGTGAACTATGTATAGATAATTGACGAAAAGAAAAGTCTTTAGCCATAATCAAATGTCAAGCAATAATATATGGTATATTATGATTCATTTTGTGCATAGGCTTTGAACATCTGCATGTTAATACATTTTCTTATTTATCACGTAAAATTTTTTTTCACTTTGGGTTTTTTCGCTCTCTGATTGTCTTTTTTTGTTTGTTTTATTTGTATTTTGACTAGTTCTGTTCCCGGGTGGAGAACTACGAACGTCAAGGGCCTGTAAACTGTACAGCTACATTATGTTTCCCTGTCCTCCTTTCGGCTTTTAATTCACAATATTTAATGTTCTATCGATCACATGTATAAAAGTAACTTTGTAACTTCTGTCTGTATAGGTAAGAAGAAAATCCTGCTATTAAGACCCGCTCAGTGCAAATATTTAACTGTTTTATCAGACACATCATCCTGTACAATATCTCTGTTTTGAGTATACTTCTCTCTTTTAGACTTAGTTCGGTTAGCGGTAGGGTGTGCGGACATTAATTTTTGTGTTATACTGACATGTGGTGTTAGGTAAGTTACTTTTGTGAACAAAAATTATGGATTCATAGACTAGGCCACCCTTTTAGTCAATTAATTTCAAAAGAGTATTGATGCATTATTGATATTAGGACTTGATAATAATAATAATAATAATGATAATAAACGATAAAGATAATGATAGTGGTAAATTTACTTTCGAATACCCAGCAAGTACCTGTATCAGTGTGCTAGTCTTGGGGCATGGCTCGTTTCCTTCCCACTTTTAAGATTATTAGCAAGTATCAGCTAAGTAAACATCGCAAACGTATTAAACGTCGCAATTTTAAATTTTTTGCAATGAAGATGATTGTTCATGCTTTAAAAAAAAAAAGGAAAACAAAGCAGCAGTATTGTGTTTCTTTTTGATTGTTTCGAAACTCTAGCTGGAGCTTATCTTCTGCTGGAAGGACTTTAAACACGCTTTAAAGTACCGGATTGTCTGCCGCTTATTAGCTCCCTCAATTTTTTTTGTATTTTTTTTTCTTTATTGCTGTTTTTTAAAAACGCGCTTTTTTTTTCTTCTTCTTCTTTCTATCCTAAATCCAATCACTTACATTTACATACACACACAATGGTTAAGTGTTATAAATTGTGGAGGACAAAGGTGGTTGTAAGAAGTTTTATGCGAAACTTCCTGTTTTAATCTTTGTAGCAAGGCAGAATCTATTTGCAATAATACATAGCAAACTACACTGAGTGCCTCTCAGTGGTACAGGATGCAGAAACTGTATTTGTCTGTTTTGTTTTCTCGTACTCAAATGACTGTGTTTGCACACGTAGGTGAATTCTGTCTTGTGTTACTGACTTTTCTTTCATCGGCCGTCTTTTTGTATGCAAATGAGGCATTTCATGTTTGTTTATAGCCATGCATTTTCTTGTCTCTGTGATGTCCTGTATTTTCTGAGATTCTCAGATGCTACTACTTCTTTTCATCCGAACAATTTCACGTTGGTTATGGGACATTGTATCCAGTCAGTTGGATGCTGAACACAAACCCCATTTGGATATTTACAGAGACAAACTGGCGGACAATAGACAATCCACTCTGTGTTCTCCCTGTTGTTTCCTGCCAATTAGGATTTAAGTTGTTGATTATGAAACAAAATGACTAATGCAATGTATTTTAAGTGTTCATATGTGTATGTAAAATGATGCATACTACACTTCTATTTCTTGTTGAGCTGAAGGGGAGGGCATAAGGGCTGGGGCAAGACGGGTTGGATTTTGCTTCTGCTTACCTGCAGGGGGGGGAAAAAGCAGAGAATGGTTTGCGGTTGTCAAATATTTTTACGTCACATGTTTGCTACTGATCTTAAAATGGGGGACAGTTGATCATGTACCTTTTTATTCAGCTCTTTGGAACTCTCTTTAAGAGATAGTCTCTTCTCTCAATAGTGGTTTTGCTCCTTCTGTTTGTCTGATTCTTAAATATGAAAATAAGTATTTTGATTCATTTTGTAAATACCGCTGTAAAGAAAAATAAGAAATTTAATGTTGTCTTTTAAATACTTTTCATTCTAATATGAATGTTGTTATATTGTACTTAGAAACTGTACCTTTAATATTACCTTTATTAAAAGTGCATTGGACACATCGATTTTAGATGTGCTTTATGTGCTGTTATCCATAATAAAATTTACTGCTTGTAATGGGCTTTTATTCAATGTTTGTCATATTTCTTTATGTAGTTCAAGGTTTGATTTCCGCAAAACCTTCAGAGATGGAAATGGAGGAACAGAGCAACATTTAAAACAGAACTTCAAAACTTACAGACACTAATGTTACACTTGATGGAGTGGGAGCCGTTACCTTGGTTTCAGAGAAATAGCAATATACTGTAGGCATTAAATGTGTTAAATATAAAGAAAATATGATATGGGCTCAAATAGTTTGAAGTGGGTTGCAAAGTTTACTTAACTCCAACAATATCATAATAAAAGTCTGTACTATTTCTAAAGATTAATTCAACAAGAATGGCCTATAAAATGACTCATGGTTTTCTTGAGCATACCATAGTCACAGTTATTTTTTAGTGTATTACTGAGTGAGCAAACCTAACCCTGACAGCACATGTACATCACTGAGATGTCTATTTGTCATCTGCATTTACATCTGCAAGATGTATTTTTAAAGTGTTTGCTCATCTGCAATACGTCTATAGTACGTTTCCTATCAGATGCCAAACAGACATTTCTAAATTGTCTTTTAAGATGTTTGTGATTTAGAATGTATGTAAAACTGACATCTTAGACGTCTATCAGATGTTTGTACACAGCAGATGCTTTCCAGATGAAGCAAACAGACATCTTGCAGATGTATGTGTCCTATAGATGTATTACAGATGAGTAAACACAAAAAAAATATATATATACATTTTGTAGATGGAAATGCAGACGTCTGATAAACAGCTCTGTGATGTACAGTATGTGTGCAATCAGGGTCAGAAACTACATTAACACTTAACGTGAACCAAACTGAGGAAAACATTCAGGTAATGTGTCAATTTAAAAGTCTAAGCATCTTGTCATAAATATTTGATAAAAGATGAAATAAAATAAATATATAAATAAGACCTATCTACATTTAATTGTACTTATTAACCTTAATCATTTACATTTAGCCATTTAGTAGACACTTTTATCCAAAGCAACTTACAAATGAGGACAAAAACAAAAAGAGCAATGATATATAAGTGCTATAACAAGTATCAGTTAGCTTAAACACAGTACACGTAGCAAGGGCTTTTAAATAATATAATAAACAAAAAACAGATTGATAGAAAAAGAAAAGAGCAAGCCAGTGATACAGGTCTTTTATATTTATATATATATATATATATATATATATATATATATATATATATATATATATATATATATATATATATATATAATTGTATAATAAATGAAAAGAAAATCTAATACATAAATATTAGAAAGGTAGTTCTCAAACGTGTCAATCTCAAACGTGTGACAGGAAGCGGAACCTTCGTGTCATGTTTTGGTTCTAGCCGGAAGATTCGTCTATCGCATTCTCTCTGTTATGATGAGGGACCGTCAGCCTGCGAGAGTCTGCGGTCATGGAAATAAAATGGTAGGTGACAATATGATTAACTGAATAAACACATTTTAATGCTGACCAGTTTATTAAACCGCAGTCAGCTTCAGTGTGCTGGTTTTTCCTCAGGAACGACGCTCCTGTCACCGGGCCGCTTGAGTTCTCCAGAGATGTGTTTGACAAGTTCACTCTCGCGCCCAGCGTCAAGGAGCTGTTTGCTCTTTTACACAGGTAACGTTAACGTTAGGTGACTGACTGCCCTCAAACCACACGATAAGTGCAGCTAAACTGTGTTAAAGTGTGCAAGAGCGTAATAACTACATAGCAAACGGCTCTTCGTTAACAGAATTAGAACGTATAACTATGGTTACAGCTTTCAAACTGTCAGTGCTATCTGATATGGGAAAATAATAGTCTAAATACTTGAATGTACATTACTAAATTTCTACCAAATGTCGATTATTACTATAGTAAAACCATGGTAATTGTTGTAAGGTATACTCTGTAGATGAAAAGGGTTTTAGAGCATCCTTCAAACCTCATTTGTCAGCAAGAAGGTTTTAATCAATTACATTTGAATCATTTAAATATAATAACTTAGTATGATCACTTTGAAAAAAATGCATTTTAATAAGTAAGTTTATGGTCGGAATAAGTATGTTGTTTCATTTTTACACAAATATATTGCATTATTTTATCCATATTTTGACATTTTATTTTCAGAAAAGTTGTTTGAAACATTCAAGTAGACAATTTAATTGCATGTATTATGCTTTTTTTTAAGTGTTTAAAATCACTCTTGTAAATGTTATTTAATATGGTAACCAGTTGTATTCATATTATATATATATATATATATATATGTGTGTGTGTGTGTGTGTGTGTGTGTGTGTGTGTCTGTGTGTTGTTTTGAGTAGATGTTCACATAGACAGTCTAACATAAGTCCCATTTTCTATCGCAATTAAGTAAAAAAAAAGTGTATATATATATATATATATATATATATATATATATATATATATATATATATATATATATAAAATATTATTTTTTTCTGTCTAAAATAACAGAAGAAAACAAGAGTTTTTAATGATGAAATGTTGTGATTTTTTTATTGTTTTCTTCAAAGCTCTGATACAAAGTCCGAGGACACCGGTGAGAAAAAGCCAGATGCATCCGCATCAGAAGCAAAGACTGTGAAGTGTAATGATGTTTCAGATGTCAGTAACGTCCTGGCATCAGATGAGCCCTCGTCTACATGCAAACAAACCAAAGCCAAACCTGTGAAGAGTACTGCGACTCCAGCGTTCCCTGAGCCCCTAGTGCCCTACCCCTGCTCTTCCACCCTCAATGCAAAGAACCGCAAGCTATATCTCAACATGCTCATCCACAAGAATTATTCCAGAGCTTCAAAGGTAGACCATCTCTCGTCCTGATCGCCTGCTTTAATTGTAAGGCCATTTTGATTGAGGTATATGGATGCAAGACTGTTTTCATCTGTTTCATATCGTCTCTCATTTTCTCAAGTGTTTGATGGAGCAGGTGAAGAACGAGGTGACAGAGTTTATGAAATACCTGCAAGATGTTTCTAGAGCATGTGCTGATGTGTACAACTATATGCCACCAGGCTGCACCCGCTACACTCAGGTTTTTATTTTAGTATTATTAAAAATAAATGTTTTTACAAAATCCATTGTTGTTTTTAATCTTTTTTTTTTATTAAATAATAAAAAATATATATTTTCAATAAAATGCTATTTTTCTTTTTTTATTTCATTGATTTGGTATGTTTTTCCCCAACAGGAATATTTCACAGCCTGTTTGGAGCAGGTGAAGAGTTACCCACAGGTTTACAGCATTCAAGAGATAATTAGCCTGACCAGTGTGAAGTTTGTGGGTGGAATATCCCTCATCTTTGAGAAACAGCTTCTTGCTATGGTACTTATTTTTTGATATGTATTTTCTTTTATCTTAAATGTGTGATGTACTGTTGCTTGTTATAACTATAGCTCTCTACTGTCTTTCTCCTCAGGGTAAAATAGACATGCTGGACACAAAAGTGATACCAGAAAACACCCAGCTTGCTGTAGACTATGAGACAGTGTCAAATGTGATTCCCCCAGCTAAAAAAGCTACTTTAGGACACACCGTAAGTAGCCTGTGTGTTTCTGTCAATTTTTGTTGTCTTTATATGGATAAATATCACAAAAGGGTAATTTTTCCCCCCAAAATGAAAAAAAAAAGTATTTATGGGAATTATACAAATTCTTTTAATTTAATTCTTATCATTGCTGTGCTGACAACAAGAAACCTGCTGTAAATAATGTCATGATTCAATACGAATTAAAAGTGGTGTTGTCTCTGTCTTGCAAAATGTGACTTTAACCACTAGGTGGCACTGCTGCATTTATTTAGATTTACCACCTTCATATGTTGAATTCTGTCCCCGGACCTCACTAATTAATTTTGATAGACCTCTGGAAAACATATATAATACTTGTGATAATCCTGATGTCTCTTAATTTCTGCAGGCCATCAGCAATGACAGAAATGCGGAAAAACTCTGCGTTACCTATGAGCCACAAGTGTGCTTATCTAAAGAGGCCTTCCTTCAGCTCCTGAATAACAGCTTTGAGTTCTCAGAAGCCTGGGAGCTGCCCGTTTGGGTCAAAATGAATCCTATGAGAGGTGCCCAGCCCTGTTGTAGATCATAAGATTATAATCCTGTCCGTAGTCTCACCTGATGAATGCGGTGGTTGTGCTCAGGCAGCAGTCAGAGTAAGACGGCGTACATCGATCCTCCCCTGCTGAAGACAGAGATGAGCTGGAGAGAGAGGAGTCTGCTGTTTCATGAAGAGAGCGTGAAGCTGGCGTTCAAGAAGACCGTCTCACGTCCGGTGTTTTTCCTCACTTCACAAGTGCTTCCTGTTGAAATGGAGCCTCCTCCTGAGGTAAGATGTTACCACGGTAAAAAGACCAAACAACAGACAGTGAAATATATTGTAGATGTCTTATTAGTAAATTACTATTGAATTATTGTAATTATTGGCTCTAACCCTAACTTATTATTTTTACTTGTAAGTTAAAAGTTTTAGATAATAATAATAAAAATAAAAAAAATATTTCTGCCAAATTGGATAGTAAATAGTTAAAATATGTATTTAATCATTAGTATAGCAATAATAACTATAATATATAACTACTGTATTATATAATTTTATATTACAAATTGTTATATATGTGTATATATACACACAATGTGATTATAATTAATCTCAAAATTCTAATAATACAGTATGACTTTATGTATAAATTTGAAATAATTTAATTTAATAAATAAATTAAACAAAAAAATTAAATTTATGCATTTAGCAGACGCTTTTAACCAAAGCGACTTACAGTGCATTCAGGCTATCAATTTTTACCTATAATTTTACCTATTTTTTATATATATGTTTATTATTGTATTATAAAACAGAAATGTTTAAAAGATTGGGAATAAATGTGTGCATAATTGTGTGCATATGATGCTGAAAATGCAGCTTGAATCACAGGAATAAATTACATTTTAAGATAGAAGACTGTTCTTTTAAATTGTAATAATATATTATACTATATTGCTATTTTTATTTTGGATCAGGTAAATGCAAAAATGATGTGCGTGTTTGTTACATTTTAGATTATATTGTACAACAGTTTTATATTATATATCTGCTAAATAAATGAATATAAAGTAAACCTATATAACAGTGAGTTGAAATGTTGTTGTTGTTGTTTTTTTTTTTTTTTTTGTTAAATATGAACATTGTAAATAATATTTACTCTGCCAGGACAAGATATCCAGGAGTGTGTTTGCAAATGATGATGCTGGGATGGATTTTGGGACTGATCTAACAGACCTGGAGTCATTTGGGGAGTCATACAAGCCCAGTACAAAAGTGAAAGAACCGCTCAAACCGAAAACAGCTTCTACAAATCCAACCGCAACTCCATATCAACTTACCCCAAGCCCCAAGAACCCGACAGAAGCTTTAGGTACAACGAAACGCACCTCAGCATCTCAAGACGGGTTGACCCTGGCTAAGGTCCAAGGAGAGAGCGACTCTTTGGCTGACAGAGGAAGCGGTACGCTGAACGAAAGTGCCATTTCAGAGGAAAGTGTGATTGAAGATTCAAAGGAGAAGATAGAAACGCCTTCTGCTCAGTGTCCTCCCACCAAGCGGCCCAGACATGAGATGGAAGACAACACGGACCAGGATTTGGATTCTGATGAAGAACGACTAGTCATAGATGACATTTTCTCCCCACAGAGACCTCAGACCCTGGTGACACCAGCAGAGGTGTCCTCCCTCCAAGCGCCCGACCCCCCAAGCGTCACGCCAGGACACACAAACCCTTTGGGCAAAGGAACAAAGAAGGGCATCAAAAGGCACAGAATATCTGGCGAATGCGATCAGCTCGGACAGATTTTGCGGATGCAGGACGCCATGCTAAAATCCGCTCCCAGCAAGAACCAGGAGCCTGTGAAACCCCATGTCCCGGAAGACAGACCTCCAGAAGCTAAAGCCCATTCACTGGTCAAGCAGTGTGTGACCTCATATCTGGAGTCCAGAGAGGGACAGGGAGAGGACGACACACTCCCTGCTGACGTTCCTGTGCTGCTAGCCTCTAAAAGAAAACGTTAGTGCTCAAAACACGCTCTCAGAGGCAAAGGCCACAGTCATGCTCAGGTTATATTTCATGTACTTTCAAATATGGCCCACATCAGATATTCATTGAACAGGTGATGCTCTAAAACTGAGACATATCCATAAACTTCTAGAAATTATTAAATTAAATTAAGGCAATGGAAATAACACCTGATGTGTGAGGAAGTACATTTTTTACTATACTGTAAGTATATATATATAAAAAAAATGTGCAATTCCTTAAACATTATCATGTACATTTCAGGTTTAAACATTATTTAGAATATTAAAATAATACTTAAATATATTTAATAATAAATATATATATATATATATATATATATATATATATATATATATATATATATATATATATATATATATATATATATATATATATATATATATAATTACATACACACACAAAAAACATGCAATAATAATAATTTGGCACAAAAATAACTATAATGTAATATAATGTAATATCTATTCTTAAATAGATTAGAATAATGTAACAAATGTATAATAAAAATTACATCTAATACGCTTTATGCCTGGTGTATGGATAGAAAGAATTTTATTATTTCAAATCTCGAATTTTTTTTTTTTTTTTTTTTTTTTTTTTTTTTTATTTTTTTTTTTTTACACTGTCTTTAAAAAACAAACATCTGTGTCACATGTAAGGCAAAAAATCAAGATAATGCTAGAATCATAAAAATATAATCTACCGTATAGCTGCATTTTATTTATTTATTTATTTTTGCGTTTTTAAGTCTAATTATTTTGGTCAGAGTTTCTTCTACAGAAACCATTATCCATCTATTGCAGGTCTCCTGAAGGAGGATCTTCAGGTCAGTGCTGAGGATGAGATGGACTACGATCCTCCAGCAGAGGGCAGCGTTCTGTACAAACTCTACAGCCTTCTGGATGTTCTGCTCATGGTGCGCAGCAATGTGGACGTCGCTCACCCCAGACACGACAAAGACACCTTCAGGGTGAGCTGGACACATGCTACACAAACACTAATGTTGATTATTGTGGCCCTAGTTGAAGGAAAGTCACGGCTGAGATATTCCAAACAACATTAAACTCATCCGTTCTTCTGCAAACAATAACAATGCATCTTATTATCATTATTAGTTATCATCGTCTGTGATTTTTAACTGCCTTCTATTGGATTTGAGTCAGTGTGACAATATGCCAAGTATTAATCTTTATAATTTAACCAGGGTTGAGTAATGTTCACCACTCCCTTTCTTTAAACAGTCTGCTTTCCTGTACGCTGCCGTAGAGTTGGGTTTGAAATCTTTTCAGAGTATTAACAGACTCTTTCCAGTCAATGGTTCTCTGAAAATGCCCTGAAAAAAAGCAGCACATGATTTACTCTTCTGCATCTGTTTATAGAAAACAGCAGTTGAATGGGTTCTCATTGAGTCTGCTCTCATCCAGGCCGTCCCGGTGCATGTTTTACCCAAGCTGGAGTATCAGCTGTGCTACGGAGCTGAGAATCTGACCCACACAGAGGTCTGTCAGCTGTGGGCCGAGAAACTTCTGCACTCCAGTACCGTGTCCTTCATCAGTAAGAGACCTGTTGAAAAATGTTTGCTTTCTCTTTAGCGATCATGAACTGTTATGCATTTTGATAGTGAATCTGCTGTATTTCTGTTATGAATCTGTTTGATCTAGTATGAGTATTTAAAAAAGATCATATTCACCTGTAGAAAAGAAAATGTGCAGTGTTACAGTGTTAAAAAAGAAATGGGCTTTTAATAACAATCAGTTCAGTCTAGGCTTGCCGCGATAGACAGTGTTGACGGTGTTAAGCTGCAACACCGGTTACATCAATTTGCCCACCGTTATACTGACCCCCACCATCATTTTGATATTTTTGTAGTTATAAAAATCTTTTCGTTCAGTAAAAGAACAGACACTACAATTAAAAAACTGAACAATGGCACCTTTTTGCCAATATTTTTACTTTTGCCATTTATCTAAGATGATTTTGAAAGTTAAAAAAAAGTAAAAAAAAAAAAAAACAACAACATGCGTTTCTTATTAAATTGGTTCCACAGTATTTGCTGAATTTTACTTTATTAAACTTTGTGTCATTTATTTATTTTATTTGACATCAAGGTATACACCATACCTCCAAGCATTCTTACTCGTTTTGCTAATAAACATTCTACGTCATTTGGTTATATATTATACGTTTACTTATTATTAGTTTTGTTTACCTATTTAAACTTTAAGTTATTTGTTATTAAATATAGCCTGACATATAGCATGTATTTTTATTTGTTTTGTTAATAAAACTTCTATATAGGCTTAAGCTTGCATTCAAGAAATTGACGCCAAATTACCGCTGATTTGAAAGTAAAAGTAGAATGCGCACGCAGCTTTTACAAGCTATTTAAAAGCGAAGAAAAGAGGGAATGCTCCCTCCCTCACACGTCATCTTACGATACGATAGGAAAGAAAAATTCACCGTCACAACTCTAGTTCGGTTCATAAATAATTTAACTAATTGAATGATTTGCTTGCATTACCAAATCAAATGAATCATTTTTGCATCATGCTTTAAAATGCTTTAGTAAAAATATATGTAGATAAAAAAGTTTGATGAATCAATTCATAACTGATACTAAAATACTAAAGTATTTTTCATGCTTTGTTATATTGTAATATTTTTATCTTCATTAAATACTAGACTTTTACAGAATTTTACCTCTTGCTTGAATCTAGTTTTTGCTCAAATGCATAGTTTTCGTGACCTCTCACCCTTACAGGAAATGTTGCGGCTGGTGCTGTATATTGAATGCTAACAGCCTAAACATGGATTTTGTTCGCATAGCTTTTGTTTGATTCTTTTTAGAGGTGATGTAAGTATTTTTGGGATTGGACCAGATATAAAATTGACAGGCTTGTGCGGCAGTTCGATACGGTAGATGTTTTGCCGGGTCTTCGAGCCAGTCACGTGACTGAACACTACCAATGCTTCCAATGATGATAAAAAATGACAACAACACTTTTTACATCATTTAAGTGAAAATCACAAATTAAATTAAAGTTTTTTTTTGTTTGTTTAGTTTTTTTCTGAATGAATGAAGCAGATTCAAACAGTAGTACGTATCTATGTTGTATCTGGAGTGGTAGTTTTGGTAACAAGGGGAGCACAAAAGTGAACTTCCCGCAAACTCCCTGCATGCCTCTCTCATGATGCATGACTCACTGTTTTGAGTCAGGGTTGCCGTAGCTACTAACATTTCAACTTTGAAAGGGCTGCGGAAGAATGCAAGCACATGTGTGACACATCGGTGTGGGTGGAGGGCTACTAGGCTTCGGGAGACTCCCTTTCTGCTGAACAGACTGCTGGAGTTTGAAGAATACATGTTTTAATCAATTCTTTGGAAGCCTGTATAACACTGACGGTGATTTAAAGAATGTCCACAATGTGCCTGCCAGCAGTCTGTGCCTGACACACAGAAGAATGCAGAATAGCCAGCGTATCGTCTGCTTGAGAGATTCTTTTAGGCTTATTGAAGGAATCTAATGTTTTCTTTGGATCTAGTCCAGGATCAATCCCTGCTGATAACAGAGCAGCCTGGTATCTTCACAGCCATGAGCCTGGACATATTTTCGCAAGGTTTAAGAAGACTTGAGCCGAGCATTTTACTGAGGCAGATTATTGCGATAAGTTGTAATGCAATAAAAACACAAAATAAAAGCACAAATGTATATTTCATTTCAAAATTACTTCTATTGTCTTATGGTTAATGTGTTCTGCTGAATGTACTCACAAGCAGTTATAATAAACTATAAAATATACTTTAATGTAATGTAGTAAATTTAAAATATATCGACTTTAAATGTAATATCAATAAACACACTACAGTTAGATTGGTTGCACTTTATTTTACAGTACGTGCACGTACATGTACTTAAAGTTTACTTACAGTGTATATATCTAAGAAAGTTCTGGTAATACAAGGTAACTACATGGGGTAGGGTTAGGTTTAGGGTTAGTACCTAGTTATTACATAGTTATTGTAATTACTATAATAAGTACGTAGTATGTACACGAGGAACAGGACTGTAAAATAAAGTGCTACCGTTAGATTCGAAGTACACTAAAGGTGCACTTACCATACAATTAAGCAAAACTTTTCTTAATACAAGGAGCAGTGATTATTATTTTATCATCAGTCTCTAATGCTCAACTATGTTGCATTTAATTCAGTAAAATTACAGTAAAAACCGTAATGTGGAAATCTTTTATAATGTAAAAAAGCTATTTTCTATTTGAATAGATGTATAAATACTCTTGTGATGCAAAGCTGCATCATTACGCCTGTCTTCTGTCACATGGTCCTTTAATGTTGATTTGCTAACTCTGTGGAAACCAAAATACATTTTTAATCATGATTTTTTTTTACACTGGTAAACTCAATTTATTTAAATTTATTTATATAATTCATTTGTTCGTATTTTTTTATATTTGCCCTGTAATTAAGCATTTTTTAGTGTGAAAGTTTGAAATCTTAAATGTCATTTAATTTAATTAATTTAGCCTATCCACACTGAATACGTTTCAATTTCGTAAAAAAACAAAAAACAAAAAAAAACTCTTGCTGACCTCAAAATATTGATTTATTGTTATTCAAACGAAGCCAAAGCAGGACCAATGGTATGAACACAGACAGAGTGACACAATATATCAATAATCAGGCTTTTTCTTTTTAATTTAATAAGTTATAGTTATAACCTGTTCCAATCGTTGCTCATCCTCTCTGGATTTAGAAGAATTGTTGGTGAAATGTCGTCATGTCCTCTGTTTCATTATTTTTTTTGTGTGTTCTTTAGCCAACAGCAGTGTTTCCCACACACAGATGAACAAGTAAGGGTGTGGAGATCTTTTTTTTTTTTTTCCTGGCATGAACTCAGAAAGACACCATCAGTGTGTAAAGGGCAGAGATACAACTGACAGACACAACGTGTGAACAGTTATTGCAACATTCACAACATTTGTCACAGCCTGAATTTGTTTCGCAGGTCAATACGTGTCCTTATGCACCACATGTTGAGACCGATTTAGATATTCTTCCGATTGTGAGCTAGTTTATGGCTCTGCGGACTTTAACTTCTTTAGCTATTGACTGTTAAATGGAAATGTAGAATAACCAACACTAAGGTAAATGTATGAAAGTATTATCAGACTTGCAAAAAAATTAACTGAGCAGTCTACCTGTGGTAGTATGTCAATTTAAAGGCTAGATGTTCAGAAACTGTGATATTTGTGTGTGTAGGTCGCATCAATGCACACACATCAGAAGTGACGCAGATGCAGAGTTTGCCCGACGACTGGATTCAGAACGTTACCTGCGACTTCAAGTGAGTGAATCTCAATATAAAGTCCAATTATAATCATTAAAATAAAACTTTACAAATTCCTAAAACTGATTTGAAGAATTGTAATATATATATATTTCTTTATCATTTATATAATCTATTCACTTTAAAATGTATATTTTAAATATGAATTAATTATATTAGAATTATATGTCTTGTGTCAAGTTTGAATGTAATTTAATGTGCTTCAATATTTCGTTTTTTCAGGCCAACTAGATGTTTAAACACCCTCTACCACTTACTGAAAAAAGTCTCGACGTGAGTTTCTTTCACTTTGTATATCTATTTAAAACGGTTACGGTACTTTACCCTTAGCAAGATTTCCATTTCCTACTGTGAAATCAGTCTTTCAACCAGTCTTTAAAAGTTTGTAAGTCTGCATATTAAGCTAGGATATGTGGAAGCATTTTAACATTAAAAATGACATGCATCAGTTTAGGTATTGAGCACTGATCTATAATCGATCAGTGGTATTGAGCCTGTATTTCAATGTTTGCAAGGATGTGACCTTAATTTTGTTTGCGTTGGAAAGCTTGTGTCATCAACTACACATTTCCTTTGAGCCGTCACTTTTTATAAAACTTTCTTTTAACACCTGCCCCCAGATTACAGGAAGGACGATACCTCTTAGTCCACAAACCTCGTGAGGGTTTCGTGAGCATCTTTAAAGCTAGCAATGAGACCAAGGCTGCTCGCAGTGTGTACCACCTGCAGAACGCGCACTGCGGACCCCCAGCTGTGACTCCAGGGATTCCCTGGGTCCCCCTTGACCCCTCACATGTCCTGCCATTTCACCAGAAATACAGCAGACCACCCTGCACCTTCCCCCCACGTCCACCCCCTCAGGTATGACCAGATTTTCACTTTGAAATGTAGAATTTTGCATGCAGTTTACCTTAACTTAATTGTTCAGGTTGTGGTGTAGTGGTTATAGATTAGATTTGGTAATTGAAAGGTATATAATATTTCCAGGAGTGATGTGGTGTAGTGGAAGTAGTAAAGAGTTAGTAAATAGAAGGATGGTGGTTAAACTATGGTGCTTTTGTTGAAAATTTGGGTTTGAATTTAACCTGCAAATCTCCTTTTATTTCCAGTTGGTGTGGTGTAGAGGTTGTTGCTCAGACTTAATAAATTGAAGTTTGCATGTGAACCCTTGACATGTTAAACCATTTTGCTTAAAGGGATACTCCACCCCAAAATGAAAATGTTGTCATTAATCACTTACCCCCCATGTAATTCCAAACCTGTAAGGGCTTCGTTCGTCTTCCGAACACAATTTAAGATGTTTTGGATGAAGTCCGGGAGTCTTGTGACTGTCCCATAGACTGGTAAGTAAGTTAAACTGTCATGGTCCAGAAAAGTATGAAAAGCCTCGCCAGACTTGCCATCCAAAATATCTTAAATTGTGTTCTGAAGACGAACAAAGCTTTTACTGGTTTGGAATGACATGGCGGAAAGTGATTAATGACAAAATGTTCATTTTGGGGTGTAGTATCCCTTTTCACTTTTTGTTGTTATCAGAGATATGCACCATATATTTACATACACACACTCACAGCCAACATAAGCAGTCAGAGTGGACAATCTTTCATGATGTCTCAATAACATTCCTGCACAGTTACCGCACCCATTCTGTCGAACAGGACTATCTGTCATGCCATGAATCTGTTTGAGTAACAGTTGATGGTGATAGGTACTTATCTTTAATAGTACTTTTATTTCTTTTCATTTCTGAGTGGGGCTTGGCAAAAAGTTTAGTGTGAATTTCATGCGCATCTCGTCAGTAAAGGCGCTCCTGTGATTTAGTAGTATCAGGGTTGCCAGGTATCCACAACAAAGCCTGCCTAGTTGCTTCTCAAAACTAGTCCAAAACTATCCCAATCACATTTCCAGGGGGGTTCCCCAATAAAAATTGCATTCCATGCATAAAATAATTTTTTTTGGCAGGGCTACCTTGGTAAAATTAGCATTTTAGGGGCTAAATATCACAATATTGTGATTAGGATTGCTTATACCCGCGGACATGGAAAACAACGTATGTAGCCCCTAAAATGCAAATTTTACCAAGGGAACCCCGCCAAAAAACGTTTATTTTATCACCAATAACAAAACGTGATTAGGCTAGTTTTGAGAAGGAATAGGGGAAAACCTGGCAACCTTGATCTGAATTCACATGCTGGATATATACTACTAATCACAGGAGCGCCTTTACTGACGAGATGCACACTGAAAATCGTGCAAAAAAATTTTTTTGCACAGCCCTGTTTCTGAGTTATCATAGTGATTACTATAGCAAACACTGCTCATACTTCCTAAACTTACTTAAAGGTGCTGTATGTAAGTTTTTACTCTAGCATAAAAATACCATATGTTTGCAGATAATTAAGAAACATGCTAAGTTAACATAATTGTTTATTTGAAAAACAATGTTACAGTCAGTTATTCTCCTTTGAAAATGTGCGTTCCGAGCCGGAATGTCGGTCTCTGTTTTGGTTTGTGAAACCCGGCCACTGTCAGTTTACCCAATTGTATTTCGACACCCCGGGTTGCCAGTTAGCAGAAAACTGTGTATTTCATTTAATTAATTGTCAAGTACACTCGTTGCTTTTGGTGTCGTCAATCTGGCAACCTGCGTGTGCATCAAGTCTGACGAGGAGGTGCCGGTGAAAAAAAAAAAAAAACCCTCTCCAGTCTTCTGAATTTGAACTGCAATACCTAGTTCAACCACTCTGTGTCAATCCTGCATACAGCTAGGGGTGGGCGAATTTTAATTTTAATTTTATTTTTTTATAAAATATCACGATTCACTATTTTATCTCTAATTCTTTGTCATGTTGGTTTTACTATTTTGCAAGTTGTCTGAGCATTACAGCCAAACTAATTTCCCTATTATAAAGACAAAATAAGAATGGCAGATATTTAGGCCAAAGGGCGACGATAAAAATGGTTGTTCTTATTTTTTAATAACAAAGATAAAAGAAGGACAAATATACACATAACTACACATAATATACAAATAAAACAAACAGTGCTTTATTTTCAGGTACAATCGGTGTATTTAGCAGGAACATTCAAGAAATTGAATGAACAAATTCAATTTTTGATTCCTAAAGCGTGATTTTTTTTTCTTTGTGTTTTGTTGCTTTATTAACGCTAAATAGTTCACCCAAAAAAAGAAATTCTGTCAGCTGTCTGTCAATCCTGTCATAGTGTTTTATTTTAATACCACCATTTACTCACTCAAAAGTGGTTTTAGACCTGAATGAGTTTCTTTCTTCTTCTGAACATAAATGCTATTTTGAGGAACGTGGAAAACCAAACAGTTGCTGGTCCACAGTATTTTTTTTTTGCTACCATCAAATTCAATATGGACCAGTTTGGTTACCCACATTCTTCAAAATATCTTCTTTTGTGTTCAGCACATTAAATAAATGAATACAGGTTTGGGACAACATGACAGTGAGTAAATAATGACAGAAATTAAATTTTAGGGTGATCTATCCCTTGACAGTAATGACAGTATGCTGCATATTTAATAGGCCTACTGTCCATTTAAGACCTGCACGCATCTAATATACAGGCATGTATGTTTTTCTCTCAACTGTTCACTTTTATTTTAGACATAATCAAGTTTACATGTAAACCTTGTGTGTTTTGACCGTATTAGCGCAAAATATAACTTAGATAACTTAACAGGCTTTAGCTCGCGCGCTTCGGGTGTACTCAGAAAAAGCACAGGTCAGAGCAGCGCGAATGAAACATTTAAAAGCACATGCAAATAATGAGAGGGTAACTCTAGCACTGAGTTAACACTGCTGTGAATGGATGTGGTGTTGTACAGTATATGATGGAAACACCAGAACTGCAGCTGATAGAATGTGCACTTTAGCACGATACTACGATATTTCTTCAAAAGCAGATAATGAAGACATTATGACGATCAAAAATTGTCATATCGCACACCCCTGCATACAGCACCTTTAAAGTAAATTTAGATTGTGGGTGTTCTCTTATAAACAGGTCTGAGACTGTTGCGACTGGGTTATGTGTCAGGACCCGTCGTAAAGAGATCCACCCCATCCTACCTCTCGCTTTGTAATACTCTTACATCATCGTGTTGGCCCGAGGAAACATGACACTTGAAATTTCATTGACGCAAAACATACGCCAGAACCTGGGATGTGTGTCATTTGTAAACCATTGAGCTCCATGCTGACACTTTCCTGTGGTGACATGCCTACTATATGCTTGTCCTAAGGCATGCTGGGACTTTGGATGTGGATTTACAACTCAAGAGATTCTGTAATGCTCCAGTTCATGGGCATCTACTATTGGGATTTAAAACAACAACTTTAAATCTACTTGGATAAACTAGTGACACAAATATTACTATCCAAATGGTTTTATGTCATAATTTCTTAAGTTTACTTTATTCTCACACAGCCTAAAAGTGGAAAAGGACCTAAGCAACGCCAGGGAAAAAACGCACTCAGACCACCACAAGCAGCCAATCAGTCGACAAAGAAGAAGCGTAAGAAAGACACAAGAAACAAACATAAACAGGCATGGATGGACAACATGAGAGTCAAGCTGATGAAAGACATGCAAAAAAGCCTAACCAGTGAAGATGGAAAGAATGGAAAGCCTTGATTTTGGAAGAAAAATCATTTTTTTTGGGCGTGAAAACCAATTTATGTTCAAAAGCACTTACTACCTTCTTTAGCATGTACATATTTTGTGTAACGTTGTGTAATACAAATGTGTTGTACATTTTGAAACAATCCTTACCAAATAAGAATCGAGTTTACAATTAAAAAAGTATCCTATTTTGTATTATTTTGTCTGCAGCAAATAAAAAATAAATGCTTTAATATAAAATCGAAAATAATTATTGTTACACATTTTTATCAGTAGCTATGTTTCCATTCAAATTTGCTAATTTAACTCATGCATAAATAAGAATAGTGCATAATGTGCCTCAAGGAACTCTTTTAAGATTTTAAATGCATCTTTGCATTTCAATTTTTTTTTTTAAGCAATATCCCAAAATGCACATTAAAATAATTGGATGGAAACATAGCTACTGACATCCTGATGTGTTTTCTAACAGTATTTTGGGGCAGTTTTGTCACAGCTCTGAGAGAAAGATGTGGGTGTGTCCAAATAATAAGAGACCCACCCTACAGTGTATACTAATTTGCATACTATCCACATCTAATATAATGCAAGCTTAGAAGTAGTTCATCCTTATAAAAGGCAATGTTAAAAACTGTAAAGCCGGAGCTGTCTAGAGATGAAGTGTGCCTTTCAGCTGATATTGAGTAAAACCCACTGCGCAACTGAAGAGGAGGAATGTGTCATGGTTCACTTTTCAGCTGAAGACAGTGCCAATGAATGCACAGCAGTTTTAAAGATACATTCACCTAAAACGAAGTAATAGTTCCACTTAAGGTAATGGATTTAGCTAAATGCTAATGCTTCCATACGCTGTCTTTTAAACATTTATTTAAAACTGTTCTTTATGTGTAGATTCTTGTAATTCTTAACTTTAAAATGATGTGAGCTCACATGAGATGAAGACCTTAGAATAAAAAAATAATAAAGGTGGTTTTATTCTGTAAAAGGAGGGTCGCCCCTCATGGCAGTGGCCATGTTGAGATCACATGACAAACTGAATAGTATGCACTTTTTCCTCTTGAACCACACTTCCAGTTTAATAAATGAATCATGAGTGACACACAGAGCAAACAGGATATTTCTGTAATGGCATTTCAACCTGGAAATGTTCTGCTTTTGAGTAATGCTGCATCTATAGCAACAGGAGTTCAGTATAAAATCTAAGACAACTTTTCTACACACAGAAAGACAAAAAAAAGAATACACATTTAAATTTCACAGTTTGTATGGTTTTTTTAATTTATTTTTTATTTTTTGAGCATTTGTGCACATTTGCACAGTTGTTTAGCAGAGCATGAATTATAAATGTGTGTGATCTTGCCTAGGGTGGGTTGTTATGAATGACACAAAGCCCACCAGAGAAAGACCTCTAGTCTGTGCATTAGCACCGTGGACAGGTTTGCTCTATTTTTATACTCTTTATAGACCTGTTTGTAGATCTGATTACTTTTGGCTCATTTCACAATACTAATATTTATTTCATTTTTATTATTAATAATAGTACATTTTTTTTACTTCATTATTACTGCACTGATTTTCATTGAATGGAAAATAAAAAACACCAAGACATTTTTTTATGTGCTTTTAAGATTTATTTCTTAATAAATTTGATTCCACTCTTATTTTAGTATTAGTATAATAGTCTTATTGTAGTATTATAATACATAATTTATAAATATTTTGAAATAGTTTTATTTTACAATTTTAGTTACATTTTTAGTTTGAAGTTTTGGTCATTTTGTAAGTTTTTTTTTTTATTTATATATATATATATTTCTATTTAGCTCATTTATTTTTATTTCAGTTTGAAGTTTGGTCATTTCAGTACCTCAATTTCAACTTCCTTCAGTTCGTTGCAAAGGGCTTTTATTAAAAATAAAACGGTTTTCATTAGATTTTAGTCATTGTTTTTAGTCCGTTTTTAAAATATATATTTAGCTAATTTATTTTTATTTCAGTTTTCAAGTTTAGTATAATTGAACTTCTTCAATTTAATAGTCATTCAATTTAATTTGAATACTTTTTAGTTAGTTGCAAAGGGAAATTGTAATTTTCTTTTGTAATTGTTTTTAATTTTAAGTTATTCTACTAAAATTCATTTTTAATTCATGTTAGTTACTGAAAATCATTTTAGTCTTAATTAGTAATAACAACACTGGTTCATACATGTTTGAAAATGACATGATGGTTAGTAAATGATGACGTAATGTTCTTCCTGGGATTTTTGAGTGATTAGTTGGAAGTCACCGCTTAACAAATAGTTCACTACCACATTAATAACTTAATTTCCCTTCTGAGACCTCAGCGATGGTTTCCCACTTCCTTTCATACTGTCAGGTTTATAAACGTCCACAGTAAAGCTCTGCCCCTATAGACTGTGAGGGGGAGAGTGAGTGGGCGTGTCCTGGAGGGGTGGAGCTCAGTGGGCAGGGTGAAGAAACTCGTGGACCGCCTCTGCTTATTTAAACACCACACCCTTCATCCAGTCCACAGCTGGGATTGTTCTGCACAGCATCTGAGATCTACTGATCACTACAGGTAAGCTCAAACCTTTTCCCTTAAGCTGTTAAACCTCTGCATTAAGGCACTTTTCTTTTTTCTTTTTTCTTAAATAAATCAACATCTAAAGAAAATAACGGATTACTTTTAACTTCATATGGTACTACAATACTTTGCATTAAGCTTAACTTTTTTTTAATTTTTTTTTTACATTAGCCATTTTGAATGCAAATCAATAGATTCCCGAAGAAAGGCTCTTTTGAAACTCTTTGAAACTTGAACCACTAGATCGTGAGGAATGAGCTATAGCTGGTTCTGTCTCACATGCTGTAAGGAATTTCCCCAGCATGCCCCTCTCATGGGTGTGCCTGTTTGCTTAGGTTTTACCCAATGTTGGTTTGTAAAATTACTGTTTACTGGTCCTGCTCTCATCTAATTACCTAGCGACCGCAGCATATCATACGTACCGTCTGGAATTTTTGCTAAATTCTGCATTTTAGAGGGAAAACTAGCATGATTTACATGCATTTTTGTGTTTTTGCATTCATTATAGAATTAAAAGTTAATGAATTAATTAGAAGTGTACAATAAAGTAGTAGTAAACTGACTTTTCTTGCATTATCGATTGCATCTCACAGACTATTTCCTTGACAGATGATAGAATTAGTTGTTTTTTTTGCATTAGCTTTGTTTTAAGACTGACTATGGTAGGATGACTAAGTTTTTCTCAACACAAGAAGGGGCAAAGGAGCATTGTTCTCTGTGAACTGCCATGCACTCTGCAGTTCTGCATTACATAACCCTGTGAAGCATGTGACGGGACACTTAAGAGTCTTCTCTGAAAGCTGAGACTGCACTTTAGGATGCAGAAAACCGATGTAAATCCGATGGTTGTTCAATTTACAGCATGATAGATATCCGACGCATAAAGCTAAATAGAATGGAAATGATTAGGTGTGGCTGCTCTCCACAGGAAGTCCAGGATGGCGATGATCTCGGAGTTCTTAGGGCAGCTCACTCTGCAACTCGGTGGGGTAAGTTTTCATACAGAACTTTTTTTTATAATGCATAAGTAATATTTCTATTTTAGACATAATATGACATTTAAAGGGGTCATGAAATGAGAAACCAAATTTGCCTTGATCTTTTGGAATATAAGAGGTCTTTGTACCTTTAAAACGTCCTGCAAGTTTCATAGCTTAAGATGTCCTCGCCATTATAAACGAGCCATTTATTTAATCAATCTCTAAATACAGCTCGTTCTGGATCCATGGTAAGAAGTGACGTCACGGTGCGAAGTGACGTTCCAACCATTTGCATATGACCGCCTCCAGCACAAGACAACTACGCTCATTTCGGATCGTTGTCGCGCTGCGCGCCTCACAAGTGTTCAGTCGACGGACAGCGAGTGGGTCTGTGTACAGGAAAATTACAGTGCCACGCAGATGTGCTGTTCCTGGCTGTGGACAAACAACATCTTTGAATACGCTGCCGAAAGATCCTGACGTCAGGGAAAAAGGGATGCAGTTTATTTGTATAAGAGAATCTTGAAAATATGTCGCCTTTCTAGTAGGCCTACATGTAATAGAAGATTAAAAATGTTGCCTTATCAATGCTGCATCTTCAAATATGGCCTGTGCATGCATTTTTGTCCGCAGTACACACTATCATTTCATTGAAATTAGGTAAATAATGTTGAACTGTTAGCATATTAAACTATAGAATAATTATGCAACAATAAACCGTTTTCAAGTGTCTCGGGTTACAATTTTTTTATTAATTCAAAATAGTTTCACTTTCCATGTGGACACGGGCTGATCCAGTCTTCGTTGTTGTGGTGATGGTTCATTTTCCTCTGATTCCTCATCTGATTCCGGCTCAAACATATAAGGTTTTATCATTGCAAGAGCCATCGCTTCGAATGCATCACTCGCTACTAAACAGTTACGCTCAATCCGCAAATGTTCCGTCAAATGTCGTTAGCCAATCATAACAGTGGGCGTTAACACTGAACTCTTAAAGGGGAAACAACCCAAAACAGACTGTTTGAATCAAAGGATGAGAAACAGGGTGGGAAAATGTCATAATTCACTACATTTTAAAAGTTTTTTTTTTTTTTTAACTATAGTAATACTATAATTGCACCTAGGGGACCATAATAATAAAATAAAAAAACCCATGTCATGACCCCTTTAAGTGTGCGCCAACTGTTCATGGGATGATCACATTGTTCCTCTCTATAGGGGGAGCCCACTTACCCCACTGTGGTGCCAGAGCCGAACTTTGATCCAGATAAGGATGCTGCTAGAATCGAGACCGCCATCAAAACTAAAGGTAAGAGAGCTTGACGACGTCATGTGAGCAGCCAGATGTATTTGTGGCATCTTGTTCAGGCCTGTAATATGATGATGATGATTATGAACCATTTAACAGATGAGAGACATTCATGTTTGGTTGTGGGCTTTGACTCGGCCCATGTCTTTGTGGGCTGTGCCTGTAATGAAGTAAAATGGCCCAGAATGTGCAGCAGTGGTAGAAGTGAGTCATCATCCTGTCTGGAAGGGATTGAACCACATGTGGAACAGTTTCAGGCCAACGTCTGATTGCAGCAAGCAGCTTTCCTCTGCCCTCAATGACTCCATACTCAATTCTGTTAACATTCTCAATGCATAAATGACGCTTCAAACTTACCTAACTGTACAAAAAAAAAGATCCAAAATAATGGCCGGATTTCAAAGCATTTTTTTTTTTT
>NC_039292.1:11564699-11637199 GCF_003368295.1 Carassius auratus | reverse complement strand
ATTAAGGGAGTAGGGGATCAATTAACATTTAAATTATTTAATTAAAAATGACTACATAATCTAATGTAAGTAATTAATAATGATTAATAGTAATAATAATAGCAATAATGATTGTAATAATAATAATAATAATAATATTAAGAATTCTTTGGACCCATATTTATTGTGAAAAACACTATACATTAATGTTATTAATCATTTTAATTTAAAAAAAAATTGAAAAATTGAAACAGTTATTTTGGCTTAAACATATTTTAAGAAAATATCTTAATATTATCATACATACTATTTTTTTTTTTTTTCACACACAACATAAATTCGTCTTTAACCCTCTTAGGCTCAAATTAAGTTTTAGTAACAAGTTTTTAGTACTCCAGATACATAAAATATGTATCTGGAGTAATAAGGTAGTTAGTTTTTAACTGGTGCAAATCAGCAACGCCTGCCTTGAGAGGGTTAAATTCACATGAATGAGCTTTAATTAACATCTATTGCTTTACAAATTCAGTTGGCTTCCAGCATTGCTTTTGCTCGGTTCATCTAATAGAATGACGTTCATGAATGTTTACGTTTTTTTATACTAATACCGTACTAGGGGATCAATAGAAAATTTTAGATCACCAAAAAAAAAAAAAAAAGGCCAGTTGCTTTGGTTCTACATTTATAGTGAAAAGATGAAATATAAATGTTATTTATTCATAATGTTAATTAATTAAAAAAATTATTTCATTAAAATAAATACAAAAATATTAGGTTGATTTATATTGGTTTTAGGACTTTATACAAATGTAATAATATATTGTCTTAATATTTATCACTATAATATATAATATGTTTCTGCCTTTGAATTGTAAGAAGGAGGTTCTTCACAAGAGAATTGCAAAATTTGGGGTAGTTGGCACCAAAAAGTTGGTAGACCCCCTGCCAAATAATTCCTAGGCTTCTGCTAGTTGTAAATAAGTTGTAAATTGCGGGTTGCATTTATCGTGTACTTCCACTAGAGAGCGATAGAGTCACAGACTCCGTTTGTGCGGCTTACCGCTGTGGAATTACTTTGATGTTTGCAAGTGCCTTTTTAATTAATATTTTTTATTCAATAACAAATACTTAATGTTTGATCTCCACTGGAATTAGCATATTTTATCCCTTAATTTGAAAATAAATTAAAAAGTAGTATCTTGGACATTAGAGAGCGTTTTTTTTTTTTTTGCTGTTTGAGATTCTGCTTGGGATCAAATTTAAATACGGTTCACACACATGCGTTACATATCGCCACATGAAAGCTTTAATTACAAAACACTTTCCCTGACTGGATACTTGAGGGAATCGAGCGTCGTGTTTTACCACCCAATCATTTCCATGATAATCACCCACAGCATATTGACACGCCTGAGCCAGTCCATTCATCTCATCCATAATCGGCCAACGACTCAATGTCATTCAGATCTCTGGACGTGCTTTATAGGAGCAATAAAATTGTTTTCACACTGCCTTCTCCTGCCCATTCTTCGGCGAGGAGGGTTTATTTAGATGTTTTAATCATAAGTGTGTTTTGCTGTGTTAGTTTGGTGCTAATTTTTTAATTAAAAATGTTAATTTAACCTCCAGCTAACTTGATTAGCATAGCATAAAGAGGCTCCTCCACTGGATCTTTCCCCTGTTTAGTTTGTGGTCTCTGAGGGGGAGATCCGCTGAAGAGTTGACAATGCATTTCTAATGGCCCCAGCAGGCCTCATTCCTTCAGAGAGAGAGAAACCTAATGAGAAAGAAACGTTTTGAGAAAGACAGAAATTAAAATGAAACAAGGCCTAGATATTTCTCACTTCTCGACCTGGACAGCCTTACTGACTGTTTTCACGTGGATTATGTTTAATACAAATAGAAAGTATTGAGATTTCAGCTAATGCATAAAAGAAAAATAATGAAATAAATTGCATTGCGAACTTCTTCTTTTTTTTTTTTTGAGTTGAGATAAACGTATATAATTTGTTTCTGTACCCAATGTTAATTATTGTGGTTTTTTAAATTATATATATATATATATATATATATATATATATATATATATATATATATATATATATATATATATATATATATATATATATAAACAATATTTTCAGTTTAGCATATTAGTACATAGCTGTTAATAAAGAAATGTTTAAATATTTAATCAAATTAAACATTTTTAAATGTAGCCTATAGTTTTGTAAACACTGAAATATGTATGAAATAATATTACAAAAAGAAATCGTAATTATTTTTAAATAATAGAAGCACAAATAATGAGTTTAGGTGTTAAGATGTTGCACAGAATTTATTATTTATTTATTTATTTTATTCCTTACACTAATATTAGCCTATCAAACATTTTTACTTTTTACTTCAAAGATAGAGGTAACTTTTTTGAAGCAACTATACACTGAAAAAAAATACACTTTTATTTGAAGGGTAAATGTCGAACTTCAAAATGTCATGTAATTGATTGTTACTTGCCAGTTCTTTGCTACTGTTTGTGACATCTACTAAATGATACCGGTTTATAATTTTTTTTTTTTTTTTTTTTTTTTTTTTTTTTTTTTTTTTTTGCCGTTTATACGGGATCTACATTTAAAAGCCTCAAAGGCTACTTCAGTTTCAACCGAGGAAGAAAATTCCTGAGGAAGAAAATTCCTTCTAAAGTTTATAAGCCCTAAAATTTATTATCATTTTGTGATAATATTGATGAGGACATTACCCCTTTGTGCTGCTTTATGTTTATTGCCAATAAAAGATAAAATACAGAGTAAAGGGGGTTAAAACAGTATTTTGCAAAGCAGGCCTGAGATTTACATCCAGCTCCAGTGACAGATTAATTTCTGTGTCATAAAGAGGAGAGTACCTCTCATATTTTTTCCGTTTTATGTGGATGTACAACATGCTGTTCTTCTCGAAGGCTGGCCTGCAGGGACCCGCCATGAATCCGGAGGGAACTCTCTCTCTCGGATTGAAACGACGCAATTTAGCTCGGCAAATGCCTGCATTCAATCATTCAGATAAGACCTGGAGCCCATGAATGTCAAAGCGGGAGCACAGCAGCACTAACAACACGCCGGGACGGGAAGAGGAAATGACTGGCGTTTTCAAATGGCAAGTGGTCAAGTGTATTCAAATATGATTACAGTCATCTTAAAGTGTTCAGCGAAGGGGATTTGCCTGTGAATCTCAAAGTGAAAACAGTATTGGCCTAATACGTTTGGCCTGTTTTTGTAACATCTGTGGAAGATTTCAATCAATGTGAACCTAGCCATTTTTGTCGCTAGGTATTATTCCATTATATAATCCTATAGCTTAAGTATAGAAAGAAATATGCTTACGTGGCCAGATTGTACAAACCAGATGAGAAACATGAGATATAAAAGGGCCTTTCTCTTTAAAATTAGGGGGCCCCTTAGAGAGGAATCGAATTGTAAGCATAAGGTAAATTATGACTATTTGGAACACCCTGTGTACTGTATATAAGGAGATACCACGTAACATTCGGGAGATCTTCTCACAGAGAACATCTCGGCTTTGTTTCTCTCTGAAATAAAGTCTATCTTCTGGAAACAAAACCCCGAGACTGTGTGATTCCTCACATCCACAATTTTAACCAAATAAATTCAAGTTTATTTGTATAGCGCTTTTTACAACACAAATCCTTTACAAAGCAACTTTACAGAAAATTATGTTTCTACAATATTTAGTAGTAGCTTATAAGTGGTGACTGTCAGTTTGTGCTCGTATGACAGAATACGTAGTCAGCCAGACAATGAACATTATTAACAGCAATTATTATATGATGCAATCACACTTGTAACAGACTTGCGTAAGACATATTAAAAATTGTGGCAGCAGACATTACTTTTAGTTAAGTTTAGGTCGAGTCAAGTGCATTAAATTGTGGGAAACGTTATTGAGTGCAGCAAGATTATCTCCTGCATTTAGAAAACTTACAATATACTAATATATACTGCAGTAATAGTGATAGTAGTATGCTAGTATGCTATTCTGTGAGTAGCCAATGAAAATGAAGAACACCCGGTTGATTTGTCGCTACAGTTTGCTGTGCGAATGTCCCTTTAAGAGTGCACAGCTGTTCAGACACTAGTAACCGGCGGCCCTCGTGAATAAAGAGCTGTGTAATACAGACTTTGTCCCCTCTTGTCGTCTATATTGATGCCCATGGCCTGCCTGACTACTTGTGCAGTGCTGGGTATTTAATTATGGACTAGACTGAGAAAGTTTCTAGACATAATAGGACACAGTGTGAATGCTTATATGAGTGCTTGTGCATGTGTGATCCCATGTTCTTCAGCTAGCAGTCTTGTTGCTGTCTTGTTCTCTGGAATCAGTATTTCCACAGGCTATGCCAGAAGAGCTCTTCTGCATCCCCATCAGCTACCTAAAACACAAGCAGTCTGAGAATGCCAGAGTTTGATTAATATTTCCTTAATTCTCAGTATTTTCTATTTCAGAGGTGTCCCGTGGGTTCATTAGTGCTGTAGTCGGAGGTGCGTATGGTAAACGCAGACCCCAGCCTCTGGGCAGAGGGGCTCCGCTGAAGGACTGATGTGTTGAGAGGTGGCCCGTCTCCAGCAGACGCTCTCTCTCTCTGGATGGGAAGACGAGGGGCTGGTGCCTTTGGTGTTGTCCTGACAGCTTCCTTTTATGAGGCTCAAACTCAGACAACAGAGGATGTCATTCTGTCACTACGGCACAGGATGGGACTGAAACAATAGCACTGAAAAACACCGCCGACATTTCTGTCTCTCTTTAATGTTGTGCAGTTCGACATTTGTAAGTTACAATGTGGAAATAGCTATCTTTTCGCATTCTTATTTTCCTCAATGGCAGTTGCTTGGCTGGCTAATGCAGACCTAAAAAAAATTGATTCGGCATATCTATTAATTGAAGCGCTGCATTAAATCTATTAAGAAACACAGTGCCGGGAAAGCAAAATATACTACTGTACTTGACACACTAAGTTGTCTTGATGTGCTGAACAAAGAAAGGGCGGGATGGCTGGATTCCTTCAGTGAGTGATCAGCAATATGTACTGCTTTAGGCCTGTCTGTTTGAGGGCTGCTTCAGGGAGCCCCGTCTTCATCCTCTGTGCGCTGACGCTTTGAGATCTCCCTGTGGCACAGCCTGGGTTCATCCTCTCTTCTTCTCTAGCTCGCTCTGCCTCAGCCTCTTTTCACTCCCTGAGCAGCACTGTAGCAGCATTACTGCACTCTGAAGACTTGAAGAAAAGAGTCTTTTTATAAAGGTTTGCAGAACAATAGAGAAGCCTGTAAGTGTTGTTTGGACTGGTTGAATTTTGAACGAGATGATGTTTCTTATACCTTAAATTTGCCTTTTTCACAGACAATAAATAGATGCTTAATCCAAGTCTGTGTGGTTTAGCGAATATACAGGAAACCATTTTGCTGTCATGAAAGTATCTGAAAATGATCATATTTGACAGCAAATGTTTGTCAAATGGTATAACTGATCATTAAAAAATATGTTTGAAAACTGTTTTGAATAGAACGACGTATATATTTAAGGATTTTAGAGAAAAAATGTCATTACTTTCTTACTGGACAGTTATACCACTTGAGATGTTAGAGTCTTGTTATTGTGAAATAAATGGAAATACAGCTGAATTAAAATACAACTTTTAAATGAAAAAAAAAAAAAACTTTAAAAATGTAAACAAACATTTTAAATGAACTGAAGTATAATAAGTTGACTTTGTAGTACGAAAATTATAAAAAAAATAAAACTGAAATAGAAACCAATCCAAAACAAATTAAAGGTCTATAGATATATTTAAACAGAGGTATTTAAATCATAAAAGTACATAACAAAATTAGTAAAACCTAAACTAAAATTTAAATTTAATTTAATTAAAAATGAAAATATAAAAATAAAAACCTAATATATATATATATATATATATATATATATATATATATATATATATATATATATATATATATATATATATATATATATATATATATATAATATATATACACAGTATATAACAAGATTAATAACTGATCATCTACATAATGTGTGTAGCACACAAATTCTTGGTTTCTTTTCCGTTTCGTGTGTGCTGGTCATGTTGTGCAGCCAGTGTTGGTAGGTGGCTTAAAGCCAATGGCACTAATCATGATTGCTCATGAAGTGGCTCTAATCATCAGTTCAGCTGCCACGGCTCTTTGGCTTGTTTGCACAAGCCAGCGACTCCATGTGTGCTGTGTACAAGATATTTGTAATCGTAACTTCTTGAGAACTAGTTAATACAAACATTACGGGAGGTTGCATATTAATGCGAGCTTCTTCACAAACAGACACTGTTCCTGAGTGATTCAGGGTTAATGAGGGGAGGCTGGAAAACACATTTGCTTCTTGAGTCAGAGTTTAACCAGAAAAGATGCATGGCCGTAGTGGTTTTTGTTTGTATTTTAAAATGTGTCTTGATATTGAGAATATTGATTATTATTTTTTTTTTTTACAGATAATACTGGTAGGACATCCATTACACCTTGTGTAAATTTCACAAAATCTCACAGGCCATTCAGCGTAAGAGGTGTCATCCTATTAAATAAACAAATCATGCTTCGCATAACAGTTTTGCTAATGCTAAATGGTGCTCTGAATCTTTGTATTAAAAAAAGATCAAAAGTTTTATAATTTTAGGTTTTATATATATAAAAAAAGACTTATATAACTCAATAATGATATTGTCTTCAATTTTGTTTAACAAAAAACTTTATTTAATATATATTTAATTTTATAAAGAAAAAATTAAGGACAAACCCCACTGTCCAGTGATATAATAATGGAAAACACAATGACATTTTTAAGAAACACACTTTCAGTGTCGAAAGTCTGCTTGTGTTTCTGCATGTATGAATTTTAGCATCTGCCATTGAACCTGTAACCTGTGAATGCAGTCGGATTGGGCCAAAGTGCTTTTAATACACGATTGTCACGCTACCTTAATCCCGTCTCCTGAAGACGGGCCGTCACAGTGTCCTTGTGAGGCCATGCGCTAGTCTGCTTTAGCCATTCCCACACACACACACACACACACACACTGCAGTCTTGTCATGCAAAAGATGGAAATCGGCCCCACATCCACTCAAGCATGAACCAAATGTCAGCAGCAACCCAGTGAGAGAGAAGAGTCTTGCTATTAATTAATTCCTCTTTGCCTGTATAACACACAATCCTGAGGATCTCTTTAATCGCTGTTGCTCCTGGAGTTCATACAGAATGCAAAATAAAGAACGCAATATACTCGCTTACTTCAAGACTCCATCATTTTGTCTAGTTTATTTGATCATTTATGTGCTACACATGCCCTCTTTCCTAAACATTTCAGGGAGACAGTTCAGTTGTAGAATTCGGTTGTCACTCTGGATTCTAATTTAATTGTGTGTGAATTCTACCTAATTTAAAATGTAATTTATTCCTGTGATGCAAAGCTGAATTTTCAGCAGCATAACTCCAGTCTTCAGTGTCACATGATATGTGAATCTGCAGCTCAAGAAACATTTATTATTATTATCGATGTTAACATTTAACAGTTATTATATAACAAACTCTAATAATGTGTAATTGTGATGAATGTTTCATTTTTTTTTCTTTTTTTTCAGGATTCCTTGATTTTAAAAAAAGTTCAAAAGTACAGCATTTATTTTAAATAGAAATTATTTGTACTAATATATACTACTACTACTAATCATAATCTTAAAAAGTACATTACTGTGTCCTCTACCCAGCAAGTTAGTGGGATTTGTTTGGTCTTGCTTAGTGACTGCAAAGTTTTGAAAAAGTATCTGTTAATTCATCACTGCTTACTCTATCACAGCACTTTGAAAAGAACAAGGGGATTGGGCGGGAGGAATCCATGGCTGACAACACGTTTCCCATGTGACACTTAACCTGTGGAGCTTTTGGATTCTCTCTGATCGTTCAGTGTTTGGTACATGTTAATTAACCCTAGGGCATAGTAGAGCTTTACAGCTTTGAAGAAGGAAATATCAGAGACATCAAGAGGTAAGATAAAAAGGGAAGAGATAAAAAAATATCTTTATCACTAGCAGTTGTTTTTCCATGCATACTCGGCTCACTGTATTCTTGACTGGTTCGATTCGGCGGAGGAACGTTCAGGTGGTACATTTGAAAGCACAGTTGTCTTAAAGGTATGTTGCAAGGATATAGAAGAGAAAGCTTTACGTCAAACTCTCCATCAGAGCTTCATAAGTGCTTTTAAATGTAGCCTGGACAGACTGAAGCTTGTCTTGCTCTCAGCAATGGAAATGAGCATGTGTCCCAAAATACGGTTTCTTGCCTATAGCCATCACACAAAATATTTGAGAAGTATTTGTTTCTTCTTCTTTCTTTGCTGCTAGCAGACGTGGTGTCCTTTTCCCCTGCGTGAAAAAACACAAAGCAGACTTTCTTTTTCAGACAAGGGTGTGCAGAACTACAACTACACATCAACTAGAAGTTGTGTGTTAAAGGGATAGTTCACTAAAAAATGTAAACGATTAAATGATTACATTTCTAAGAATAAAATGTGTAAATCTGAAATGCATTTTAACATTCAACATGCTTTATTGTAGTGATGGGAAGTTCGATTCTTTTCCTCGAACCGGTTCTTTCGGACGGTTTGATTCAATAAACCAGTTGAAAAAAAAACGGTTCACTGGTTCTTTTACGCTCAACGTAATGACGTCATTGGTGATGACGTAATGGCGTCACGTCTATCAAACATTAAAATATATAAAGTCAGTAATTATAACTTTAGTCTGATAAAAACCTCATAATCATGAAAAGTTTACAATTAAATTTTGCAACAACGCACCCAAATACAGTAACAGCAATAATATGCATATGAGGATTTAGGTGTCATCAGTGCAGAAACCATGATCCACTTACTATACATAAACCATTGCGATCTATTTGTTATTAAATGAACTTACGTTTCGCCAGATTGCCCCTTCATTCAAGCCCTTGGTTTATCCGCGCTCATAACATCAGCACAGAATCAGTTAAAAATCAATCACCAAAAGAATCAGTTCGGTTCAGATGCGCTGTGAGTCAGTCGGCTTCATGCTGAATCACGCATTCGAAGTATCATCAGCTCCTCGGTTCTCGAAACGGACGCGTCTGACAGAAACGGTTTTCAGTTCAGCGTACTGATGATCCGAAAACCGATGTAACCGGTTCTTGACTTGAGAACGAGAATCGCTCTAACCGGCACGTACTGCAGTTCAGTATAATCAGCTGCTCTACTCGTGTTCATGTTCTGTCTACTACAAACTCAATTTGTGAATGTGTCATCATTAAATAAATACAGTACACATATTTCATAAATCATCCCTTATTCCTATTAAACATAGTCTTTGGAGTCTTAATTATTGTCCAACTTCCCTGAAAACCCCTTTGACCTATACATAATCTACAATATACAGTTAAGAAACATTCATCTTAAAAATGTTTTAAAATAATAATAATAATAAAAAAATATATTGATCTTTTATCACACTTTCCGAAATACTTTACACGCATGCGCAGTAGCATCAGTTCATCGGTTCTCAAAGCGGAGGCGTCCGAAAGAAACGGTTTTTGGTTCAGTGTACTGGTGATCCGAAAACCGATTCAACCGGTTCATGACTCGAGAACAAGAACTGCTCCAGCAGTGGGCGGTTTCGGTCGTCATCTGGCTCGGCTCTGTGTTCATCTTCAGTTCTCTCTTCACAGCAGTTCAGTCAGTGTACTGTTTGAGTAAATGAATTACTCCGGGATATTGGTTTGTTTGAACTCAGAGGGAGTGTCAGCCACATTAAACAAGTTAACATCTTAAGTCATTTGTGGATTAATGCGTATTAGAGATGCAAACCGCTTAAAACGATTCAGTTCGATTTGGTGAACTGGTTCAAACAGATCTGGTTACATCGAATGATTCGTTCGCGAACCGGATATGACAAACTGCTTTGTTTTGAACTCTCTCTCACAACAGACACGGAAGAGAAGACAATGCTGAATAAAGTTGTAGTTTTTGCTATTTTTGGACTGAGAGCTCTCGGACTAAATCTAAAATATCTTAAACTGTGTTCCAAAAATAAATGGAGGTCTTACTAGTTTGGAACAACATGAGGTTAAGTTATTAATTACATAATTTTGTAAATTGGGCGAACTAACCCTTTAAGTAATTTGTGGATTAATGCTTATTGGAGACGTGGACCGTTTCAAACGATTCAGTTCGATTTGGTGAACTGGTTCAACCGGTTCACTTAGAAGAGCTGGTTAAATTGAACGAATCAGACATCACTATTTAATTGCAACTTTTTAGCTTATGTTTTTGTTACACATGGTTAAAAACCATATAAATCTACCAATAGCCTACTGTAGTTGAACTACAGTAAAACCATGGTTCATTTTTACAAGGGCCTGCCAGTGACAGGTTGCTGCATGCATAAAATGCATCCTTTTTTTTATTCCGACAGTGATTTATACTAACATTACAGAATAGAAGACGATCAATATGAACTTTTAACGTTCGGTTTATTTAAATGTAATTGCACAAACTTTGGTGGCTACAATTAATTCATTTTGGTTATTGTGAAACAACGATATCAGCACTTCAGGATCGATATGTCCATTAAGCGCCTTTTTTCGCTCACTTCGGATGACAAGAAGAAAAGGTACTCCTCTTAGAAAACGTACAATTAAATGTAATTAAACATCTAAATTATTATCTGGAGTATCATTGGGATTGCTAGACAAATGATGGCTTAATGAACTCATTATTTGTGGAAACCTCAACCAAGATCATGTGTAGCTCAAAATAAGTCTGTGTGCATTCCGACTCATTTTGCCAGCACGGGTCCCACATAGCAATGCTGTAAAAACCACACCAAGAACTAAGGATTAGTGAATCGATCCTGAAGTATTGATATAATGTTACTGATGCGAGTATCCAAAGTATCGATATTCAAATAAATAAAAAAAAAACTGATACTAAGGTTTTATTTTATTATTTGCAAGTGATCTTGTTTTTTTAACAAAAAATTAATGTAAACTATATACATTAAATTGGGCATATAGCATATGTTAGCAAATAATTGTGTTGGAAGGATTTTCCTGCTTATCTGAAAACAGGCAAATGTTACAAAGGAAGAATCAATCAATTGCAGAAAGCGTTCACTCACTTCTGACAGTGCATTCAAACAGAGCTGTCTTTCCCAAAAGTAGGCTATCGTTAGAAAGCATTGATGTTTTGGGAAAAAAAACATGTATGTCTAAGTTATTTCAAAATAAATAAATAAATAATAAATTGTAGCCTAGTTTGTGCAGTTCATTTTTGTAAATTGGCAAATTAAAACTAAATTGATCATGCTCTATTCTGTATTGGTAATATAAATCGTACACTCTCCGAATAAAAGGGTTGCATTTTATGCATTCAACGGCTATTACTGACAGTCCCTTATGAAAATGAACCATGGTTTTCCTAAAGTGACCTATAGTATTTGTAGATTTTCATGGTTACCAGTACAGTAAACATATTTTAACCATGTGTAAACTAATATATAACCTAATAAGTTGCAATTAAGGTGTACTGAATGCTTTAATGTTTTTCAAATATAAAGTTAAGTGGGTATTATTACCCATTGTACTCTTAGTAATTTAATAATATAATACATTTTATTATTTACAGTTTAGAAGTATAGTATCGGTACCGATATCGCCGATACTGGACATTAAAAGTATCGGTATTGTATCGAAAACAAAATAAGTGGTATCGCCAATCCCTACTGAGAACACCTTAACAACCGGAAACCTGCATATCAACATGCTAAAATGCCCTAAAAACTATTTTGAACACCATTGTAAAACTCTGGCAACCACTTACCACACCCTAATATTGTAATGGAGATTTATTATTATTTTTTTGGAGTAAATAAACATCTAATGATGAACTTTATAGAAGCACAAGCTGGCAGGTTGAGTGTTTGGAGGAGAACTGTGCTTCATCTGTAATCTCTAAATGGGACGGGAGTGATGAGACCACAACTCAGACGGCATCACCTGCAGGCGATGTCTGGAGGAGGACTGATCAAAGCGCTGCCCTGGGATACACACACTGATCCTGAACCAGCACATTTCAAAATGGCTACCAGCTTTTTTTTCTCTGGAGAACCCAGAGGAAATGGAAAGAAATGGGTTTAAACACATGTTTTTCTTCTGCTCTTTTCAGAAAACTGTCAGAATTAGACGGAACAAAGCGTCTTCTACTTGTGAAAACTGTTATGGCTGTTTCTCATGGTGAATGTCAGCATGAAAATACACTATAATGATGTTTGAATTTTTATATATTATAGAGGTAATCATCAAAGATGTCACGGAAATACATTGTTTTATCGTGCTAGTTTATTCCTTAAAAGTTGACGAAATTAACCAGCTGTAGCCTGAAAATGAATTTTTGTTCAATTAAATGCTTTCGAATACAAATATAAATATCAGCTGTCTCTAACTTCCAATAGCTGTGTTTTGTGCTAACACATATGCTTTATTTACTTTCTTAAAAAAGGAAGTAGCTGGAATTTATTCTGTTAAATAAAAAAGAAAAAAAAAGTCTTTATCCGTCATACACACTGTCAAGTGTGCTTTTCTCACTAAAGACTACTGGCTGTTCAAAAATATTATTTTATACAGCCAGGTTCCAGAAATAGAAATGCCATTTATATTCTCAATTTGAACTATAACTTATAAAAAGGTTGTTAATTTGAAATAAATAAAATAAATAAAACAAGTGTTCAATTGCATATTTCCTACTAATTTCAAACTACATTACCCATGATTCTTCAGGGAATCTCCACCTATCAGAGAATCACAAGCAGCAAACAGTGCAGTGCTGCATGGGATTGTAGATTTTTCTCTCATTCAAGTTTTAAATTACCCTGTTTTGTTTTTTTCCCCATTTTTTTTTTTTTTGTTATACTTAAAAGCTAAAATGTTCATGTTATGATTCACCTCATAGCTGATTGGTGAATAGCTTACAGCTCTATAACATAATTTTTGGAAAAGATACTTCTGGAACCAAGGTGGCTAAGAAGTGGGTGAGCGCTATTGCCATCTCACCCCAACTTCCTGTTTCACATGTAAGTATGTAAACACTGAAAGTAAATGTGTTAGGGGAAACCATGTTGTTGTAGTCTTAAATCTCATTTACCTTTCTTACTTTATAATTTATCACCCAACCCACACAAGGGGTGAAATACAGGAAAAAAAGAAAAAACAGAAGCATCACTAGTTTTGTTTTCCTGTCCTGAAGCGGTATGCACAGCTAAACTACTTTATCTGTCAGCACTGCAAATACAAACTACAACAGGGAATTTAAAAGGGATGTTAATTAACACTCTTGGTAAATAATAACATGCAGCATTATATACCCACGCAAAAAGAGACTAAAAAGCACACTCACAAACGCCTGAGGTATTCTACCCCACCTAATAAGACACATACTCACTTAAACTCACTATAATGTAGTTAGCGCAAAGATTACATTTTTTTATTTAAATGTAATTTATTTTTAAAATGCAAAGCTGAATTTCCATCATCATCACTCCAATTTTCAATGTCCCATGATCCTTCAGAAATCCTTTTAATATGCTGATTTGCTGCTCAAAAAAGGGTAATTGTATTAAAAAGAAAAGCATTTATTTGAAAAATGTTTTGTAACATTATCAATGTCTTTATAGTCACTTTTGATCAATTTAGGTATTACATTTATTTTTCAAAACTTACTGACCTCAGACTTTTGAATGATAGTGTATATAGAGATTATACTATATAACATAGAATATAATAGTTTATATATAGTATAAATAGAAAGATAATAGTAGATCGCCTTATAATGAGAGTTTTGTATGAATGCAATTAGCCCCTCGCAGTTTCTGGAATATGACATCTCTGGCTTATTATCAGCACTCATGTACTAGTGAATCTCATTTTGTTCTCTGTCATCTTGATCTTTTGTAGCAATGCTAATGACACCACAGATCCAAGAGACAGGGATTTTAAAAATTTCATTTCACTCTACGTCGTGTTTAATCATGACCTACGCTAAGGTCTGTTCTTTTCTTTCTTTTTTTTTTCTCTTGGAATATGCTAACTGTTCCACCCTTTTTTGAAGGGTTAGTTTTTGAAGTATTGCTGGGCGATGGCAGAGAGCTATCAGGTGTACTTGGAGCCTGAGGGGGCAGGTAGGATAAAAAGGCCAAGCATGCTAATAACGTTTGACAGCCTCCTTATGAGGGTCCTTCATTATAAACATGTTTTAAAGAAGACCAGAGCTCCATGGGCATGTATGGGACATTGGGAAATCAAGAAGAGATGCTTTGAAATTCAGAACTTAACAGTTAGGCTGATAATAATGACAGCGTGGCTGTTCACCTTCATTTTTTATTGTCTTTTTTTTAAATTCTTTTTTATTTCTCAAATTATGAATAAGTATAAATATTTCATTCTTGTGCCAGAGAAGTTGAGGGGTGCCTGAGGGAAACGCCTGAGTCTCTTACTTTTATATAGAATGTTTTTCAACAGTTCTTGATCAATCAGTTTCATTTCTTGGTGAATTTGTTTATTTATTGTGTGTGTGTATGTGTTTTGTTTTTGAACGAATCAGTGTTTTACAATGAATCTTTGAACTGAAAGAATATTTTCATAACTTTAATCTGCTCTGTTTTTCTTTTTGTGAAGTCATGCTTAAATTTTCTCCAAATTTTTCTAAGCATGCCAATTAACGATAATAAAACACATTTCGGCTAATTTCAATATTTATTTATTTTTGTATTTTATTTTATTTTTAACATATTTTACAGTTTTAAAAGTAATGCAAATTAACTATTTAACGATTTAACTTACAGAAAAGGTCACTGAATAAATCGGTGAATGAATCTGAAATGAATCATTTTGATGAACGGATTCAAAAGAATCGTGTCACTGAAATGAAAATATCAATCTAAACCCTAAACCATAAAATAAAACTTGAAGATATATCCTCGGCAAAGTTTGATTTGACAGTGTATGTTCATAATGCAACTTTTAACCATGAAAATGTGCGAAAAAAGAAAGAAAACAAAATGTGCAACTGCCATTAAGGCCTAAGCTACATGTTTGAGAATGCCCATTGTGGGGCGGAACCATTTTGGGGGGCGGGACTATGTGTTTGTCAGTTCAATATCAGTTCAATAAGCTTTATTGAGAAATAATTAAAAGCATCCAGTAAAGGTTGAGAAAGCTTGTAGTTGCAGCCTCTTTGGCTAGTGCTCAAGTGTTATACGATGCTTATTAATTTCACTGCTGAAATGTGTATTTCTGCCAAGGCCTTGAGTCCTTAAAACTATAAAAATAAATATATGCTTACATTTCATTTCAAAGCACTCTGCAAAGGCAAGAACTTGGCATGTGAAGAACGTAATTCAAGGAAGCAAATCATTAAAAGCAGGGGAAAGATTAAAACAGGATCTAAAAGCATAAGGATATGCTCGCTGTTGGCTACTCAGTTCTTCTTCTTAAAAAAAAAAAACACGTTCCTCAGACCTCTGCACTCTTTTTCTATTTGCACACTTCTCAGTGGCTCAACACTGGGCCGCATGCAGTGGAGTTTGGTTCTGAATAATCAATCAAAAAGAGCTCTGCGACAGCATCGTGTGCTTTCATGCACAAGCATGAACGAGGAACGCCGTGTTTCGTTATGATGTTTCACCATCTGTCCCTCCCGTGGTCCTCCTCTGAAGTCCTCATGGCATTAAACTGCCTTGTTTGGGGCCAATTATACATAAAAATGCAAACGCTTCACGGAGCTGCCCAAAGCCGGTGTGAAGTATGTTGTGGTAATTACCTGATTCTGAGTCGTTGTAGAGTTAGCATCCCTTCAAGTGTGGAGAGGTGTTTGACAGGTTTGACCAAAGAAAGGGCGGTAGATGTAGTCAACGCTCTCTCATAGATAATAGAACAAAGTGTTCATTTTAATTATGAACAAAATGACTTCAAGATGACGGCCGTCACTCATGCTCAGCCCCTCCCTATGCATATGCAAAATACAAGTGCGTCTTTTGCTCTTCAAACCTTGCATCTTCATGTCTCGGAGGCATAATGGACTATTAGGTGTCTACAAAGACGCCCGGGTTTATGCGGCGCACTGGTTTGACCATTGTCTTGGCCTGTCTCTTTGTTTTTGTGACATATTTTAAGCCTCTAATCACTATCAAACAGATCAAGGCATTCGTGTCGCATACATTAATTAATCATAAATAATTCTGTGCAAAGTAAATCCACGCAGGACACTATAATGCTGTTGTACAAGTGTTAATGCTGTTTACGTCTACTATTTACTTTTGCAGTGACTTTTAATTCAAAACAAACCACAGATATTTTTTACTTCCGAAACAACACCTTTAGGGTTCGTTGTTTAAGTGCGCGTCAGTTGCAAAACAACTCTATTTCAAGTCACCTCAAATATACAGCGCAGCGAGCATCACAGCTACTTTTGAAGATGGGTTGTGTTTTTAGATAGGAAACTAAACAGAATAATGATAAATACATTTATTGGTTAACACATCGTGATGTGATTATGCGCGCACGGAAACGTACAGTAATTATCAAGACCCACTGAGGTGTAGGTTGTTGATCCTTCATTACTTTAAGAGCAAATGTTGGGTTTACTTCAAATAAGAAGCTTAGCTTAGTTATTTTTTTTTTTTACTCAAGTGTTTTTTTTTTTTGTTTTTTTTTGTATTGACTGTATTTACAGCCTTTTTTAAGTTTGCAGAGGTGCAGCAAAAATAAATTAATTAATAAATAATTCTGGTTTTTCATTAGGGATGGTTTTTGTTCTCCACCGACAATCAGGCCGAAAAAAAAAAAACCTTACACTTTGAATTGAAAATGTCTATGAAAGTTTCACTTTTAAATTATGTAAAAAAGCCTCCTGCTACATGTCAGCTGGGAGTACCTGCTAGACACTCTTTATCCCATTAATGAGATGTCTCAGGATATGGCTGGTCGGCCTAAAATGCCTTTGGTGGAGTTCTGCGGGGAAGGAAAACTGGGAATTCATGTTCTATCCCTGGTGCCAATCAAAACGTTCACCCTCTCACAGATGTCCTGCATTCACAGGTCCCTTGTCGAACTGAATCGGCTGATAGCTTTTATCAATGTTGACCGCTTTGGCTTGTGTATTTTCAGAGATCCACCTCTGGGGCGAGTCTTTTCCCAGTTCTTTGTTGACGGGGGTCAATACGTGGGCCATCACTGTACCCTGAGATTAAACGGAAAGTGAAATGCTTTGAAGGTATGTGTACAGTATAAATTGGAACCTCTAGAGGTGGAACCTTTCTTGATCAACCTGCTAAAGAAAACGATAAAAAATGTATCACTATAGAAGCGGAAATCAGCGTATGCTGTAAGTGATGATAATATTTTCATACACAAATAAATAAAAGGTAAAGCGCAATCGACAGCTAATTTATTTATAGGATTTACAATACCTTAATACATTTAATTGTACGATTCAATTTTAACATTTCCAGAAGAAAGTCATGTTTGGCGGTTAGGGTGTTAGGTGATTGTTGGGTGTTATGCAAACAGTAAAGGGTGAGTGAAGCTATTTTTTACTTCGCAACAGCACAATACTAAATGGTGCAGTATCTTGAATATGAGTGTAGCTATTCTGTCTTAATGCTCTGGTAGATTTTGTGACTTAAAATCTAAAAAGTAAAACAAGAAAAAAATTTAATAAAAATTATGTAAAATATTAAGTAAGAATTCATTTTTGCAGTGTAATTAGGTAATTTAAGATAGTATTTTGTATAATTTTCTAGCCTTCCATACTGCATACTTTGTGTTTGTTTGTTTGTAGCCTACCTAAATTTGCCATGGGAGCTATAAGGTAGCCTACATTTGCCTACATCAATATGAAAGGCTCAGTGTTAAAATAAAGCCCAAACTATTTATAATGTGAATAAATTGATGCAGTATCTTCAACATTCAGAAAAGTGGGCCAAAGAATGTTTATCCATTTAGCAAGGGTCATTCATTTGCTATCTATACAACACACAAAACACAGTGTTTGACTCGTTTTCTCTCTGCATGCTTTGTTTCACACCCTTCCCAACTGTATTCTGCACTGACGAGGCCTCCTGGTATCACCATTCGCTGTGGTAAATGGATAGCCATTTATAATTCATAGGGCTACCGGTCCCCAAATTAATTTTGCCCCGGGCTCTGTTTATTTCTGCTTTGTACTTTGTTTAAAGTCAGTTGTTGACAACTCTTGAGCATGTCAAACTATCACCGCTAATAATTGCTTAAGGAGATGGAACTTTCGCAAATGTTGGTTCCAGCACAAAAATACATTCTCCTCAGCCCATCGTGAACTCTCTCTGATGAATTTTTGATTCCTCTCCTTCTTATTCTTGGCAAAGATTCCTCTCTAATTCAAAGCAATAGCTCTGAGTGAAAGAATAAAAAAGAATAATGTAGCATTATCCTCAGAACACGGCGTCTTTTTAATGTGCGGTGGGAAATTTGTCAAGCGTGGCTCTTTTCACTACATCTATTTCTCTCATTTTCGCTCTCTCTCTCTCTCTCTCTCCTTTTTGTTATTGACCAAAGAGATGAGGCAGGTGGATCTGAACGCAGCCTACGGCGGTACCTATTTCTGTGGGTCAATGTCGCTTCTTTTCTGATCGTGACAGTTGCTGTGATTAGTCCCAATTAGACAGCCTGTCACTTTCCCCGGTGCGCGGGACCAGGGACCCACCCCGTCCTCGACGCTTCCCATCTGAATCGGACGTGTGCTGCTCTGATTGCTGTAGGCTTGGGGGATTATTTTGAACGCGAGAAGAAAACAAAAGAAGCAAGAAGCCGCGCAAAGACTTGACAATATGCTCTCTCGCATACTTCCGAGACGGCTGTGAAAAGAGCGTATCATTTCTCTCCGTGAAAATCTCCTCGGGGTTCATCCTTCCTCCCACAAACAGTGCCTTCCCACGTCACCTTGTCTCCCTGAGCGCTCAGAAATATAGCGGGAAGCGCTTCGCGCGCTGTCATTCGGCAAAGCTATAATTGTTTAGGAAAGGCTGCGCCCTTGATAGGTATGAATAATTGATCACGTCTTCTAATTTCGAATCATTAGACATCTTTTATAATACATAATACTTATCGGATTGTTGACATTAAGAGCGGGCGAAATAGGCCACCTTGAAAAGCGCGGGAAACGAGAGCCACGGTGACGATGTGTTGTCAACCCATGTTTACACAACAAGGGAGGAGTTTGTTTAGCTTTTTGTCGTTGTTTTATTTTCAAATCTACTTATCTTAGTTTCTTTATATACCCGTGTTGACTTTCAAATGAAGTTTCCGAGTGCTAGCTGTTTTTATTTCCCCGCACTCGCTCAGAATAGCAGACTCAAAGCGAAGTGTTTTCTGTGACTAGCTGAGGTTAGCTTTTATGTTGCTATCTGCAGGGGAGCAAACGGTAGCAGAGAGCAGAAACAAGTCGAGGAGTCTTTATATTTAATTCTATTAAATATTCATGAGGATTTCATTGTGTGTGATATGTCAAAGGGTGTTTGTCTATTAGTATGAGGAGGCAAATATTTAAAACAACATAAAGTTTGGGAGTTTCAAGTGAAAGTGCATCATAGCAAGCCTTCTTAATAGCATGTGGTCCTTGAAAAGAGTTATGTTGTAGAAAAACATATTATCAATTCACTATAATCAGAAATTTAGCATGTGAAGATGTTCAGTTTGGTTTCTACTAAAGGCAACCTTGGGTTATTATCCAATAGTCTCTGTCAGGCCTTTCATGGCAGGAAAGGCTGCCCCACGTGCCCCTTGTCTCAAGTGCCTTGGGGAAAACGTCACGTACAGACAGGATAGCGAGATTTGGTGCTAACAATTGACATCTCTGCCAAACACATGCACATGGTGAATACATAAAAAAAAAACACTCGCTGAACCCAACTCAGACCTTGGAGGAGTCATTATACCCCTCTTCATGCATTTTGTGATTTAGGGAGGCCCCTGTGTGAAAGTGTGGCTTGACTCATTTTAAGGTTATTAATTCTGCTGTGCATTATCAAAAGTGATCAGGACTTATAGTTCCCTATATTTATGTTAATATTATAATAGATTTAAAACTGCAACATCAACAAAATACATATATATGAAGTGCTGGGTAGTAACTGATTACACATAATCTGCATTATGTAATTAGATTCCAAAAAGTACTTGAAATTAGAATATATTACATTTTAAAATGCCGTTTTAAATACAGTTTGTTTATATGAATGGATTACATGAATATATATTTTTAACACAATGGCAGTAAATTATTCATAATTTATAGATTCTCCCTAAATCATTTTTTCCTCTTTTAAATTTTCCTTTTTACAATTGTTTACCTTGTCATATCATTTAGCTTTCACTATATTCACAAATGACGTGCTACCATGCTGTTGAATTTAAAGGGAGGAAAAGTACCTCTAAGCAGTCAGACCATGCAAGAAGCAAATATTTATGCAAGTTAGTAAAAACTATCCAGTTCTGCATATGAATTTAAATGTCCGGGTTCCAACATGTTTTGGGTGTGTGTGTGAAATGAAAATAAATAAATACATTAATAAATATGTTTTTACATTTTTTTATGTACTTTTACTCATTATTTGTTTAGAGCTCCGAATGTTTGACAGAACCTGCTGGAAGAATTATTATCGCCAGAATACCTGGAGAAAGCCCAAACACAAACATCCTATTAGACTTTGAATTACTGGCTATGTTAATGCATGCAAGTAAAACATCACACTGTTTCCAATTAATATGTCATGCTGTGTGCACTCCCCTCTGCAGTCGCTCGTGCTATTAGTGGATTAATACCCGCGCTCTATACCATCACAATCATCTAGACACGGGTTAATTAAACATTTACATACAAACACTCAGCAATCTTTTGTACTCTGTAATTTATACCATCTATATGCTTCATTCAAAACCAAAGGGGGCATGTGTTTGTCTCAAACACACTAATTGGCACCATGCTGACTCGCTGAAGTGTATTGTGGAGAGGATGAGGAGGGCAGCTTGATTCACACCCTTGTTGTTTACAAGCACAGGACAAGATAACTAAGGCCAAAAACATATTGTACGTGAGTACTCAAACGCAGATGCATTGGCCAGCGCTCTTGCTTCTTTGTAGCAATAACGAACCTCCAAGGGGCAATAATGTTACCTCCAAATGTAATTAAATCAGAGGTCTTGATTAGGTAGCTACCTAAACAGGGGTGCATTTCTATTTCCTGTACAACCATGTAATTTGCTGCTTATCTACCATATTAGGATGCATCGTTTGTGGAATTAACAAGCTGGCCATGGCTATTTCCATGAAACCACAGTGGGCACAGTGTTTGAACTACAATCAAACTTGTTGTTATCATGATGTCACATGCAGGTGGAGGAGTAATACTTTCAGCTAATTACTCAATGCAAGATCACAATTAAAATTACTTCATTTAACCAGACAGCAGAAAGCGGTACATTTTTAAATTACCCTTATCATACAGTATGTAATTGGCATATGCTTTACTCACATAGACTATATATGCGACCCATTCAGTCTGCAGCTTTCTCCACAACATAAATTGTCTGAGATGCAGCTGTAACAAACTTTTTTTTATCATAATTATGGCTTAGTATCTCATAATTATGACTTTTGTTCACCACACCCTGTTATTTACAAGCGCAGGACAAGATAACTAAGGCCAAATGTGTACTTTATGCAGGTCTGCAAACATATGCCATTGAACATTATGTTTTTTAAACATTGTAATGTAGACTTTCTTCTCATAATAATGACCTAGCATCTCACAAATTGGACATAATTTAGATTTACCATGGCCATGATTTTTTTTGTTTGTTTTTTTTGGCAGAAGTTGGCCTCCATACTGTGTAGACCAAAAATGTAAAAACTATATATTGCTATATATAACTTGATGCCATGATGTTTGGTGATTGGCCATGACGCTGACTGAAATATTTTGATATGAATTCTGTATGATTCCTGCTGTTTCACATCGCTCTTTTTTTTTTCTGCACAACATGCCAAACCGGCATCTGTTCACTTGAGATGTGCAGTGAGACGACAGGCTGATGCTTGACTCAAACTAGCACTTCAAAAATAAAATCTCTTTTTTTTTTTATTATGCCAAATGCCTCAAAGGATATGGGTGGAAATGGAATTAGATTTATTGTTTTCCTATAGTTCATCAGTCTACTGAGAGAGCAGGAGTGGGGTTTTGGCCATTGGCAAAGACAGAAAAATCTTTTATGTTTTAATCTCCACTGACTCTCAAATTCTGATGTGGAAATGTTGTTCTGATCAAACATGGCATAAAGAAAAAAAAAAATCACATTGAGAGTTATATGTGTGATGATGGTTTTATATAGCAACATCAAAATAGCTTGTTAAATTGTTACGTTAAACTTGTTTTGCTGATCATATACCATCCACTAGGGGGACATGCGAGATGAAGCAAATAATAATAATAATAAATTGTATGTCCTCTTTTAAGTTTCTTTAGCAGTTTGCCTGAAGGTCCTGTTTGTGATTTTTTTTTGACTGTACTAAAGCATAAAAATACCATAATATACCTTTAGATATTTAGGAATCATGCTAAGTTCACATACTTGTTTTTCCGAAAAGCAATGCAACAGCCAGTTATTCTACTTTTAAATATTTGTTCTGTGTCGGAATGTCTTTTTTTGTTTTGGTCTGTGTAATTCCACCTAATGCCAGTTTACCCAGTAGTATTTTGATACATAGGGTTGCCAGTTTGTGGAAAATGCAGCATACTGCAGCCATGGAAGTGGGAAAATGAACTGGGTCAGAGATCACAGATTCTATCCGACCTTAAAAAACTCTGCATCTACCTAAAAACCTCTATGACCAGTGGCATATTAATGTATAGGTAACTTAACTCATCAACTTACAGTTTAAGACTCACTTTCCATTGTCAATTGTGCTCGTTCCTGTTACATGTCCTCAATCTGGCAACCTGTCAGAGCGCCATGACTACGGAAGAGGGGGTGAGAGAAAAAACTCTCCAATATTTTGAATTTGGATTGCAGTACCCATTTCAACCACTAGCTGTTAATTTCACTGCTTTAAATATTAGTCCTGCAAAGTGGCAAATTAATTGAAATCCTACAACAACAACAACAAAATTGTGAACTCAAGCAAAAAGAAGAAATTAAAATTGCGTTCTCAGAAAACGTTTTACCAAATGCTTAAACAATTGAATGTCTCAGGCAGCAATGTAGAGGGTGAACTGGTGTGGGTGGGCAGGGACAGAGACATATTTGAAGAATTGATTAATTTCCCACATCGTTTGATGAGGCGTGTCTCATTAATGCATATAAGATGGCGCTCTGAGGCAATACAGATCATTCAGCTGGGACCCAGAACACCTCTAGGTATTCTGGACGAACACCATTTTAGACATACACACCCACATGCACACACATGATGACTGCATAGACACAAACACAGCCAGCACTCCCAGAAGTCTTTCATATCTATGCCAAGCATTGGAGCCTAGGGTGAGATTCTCATACTCTCCAAATCCTGAAGGGCTCTTACTGTGTACTAACAGCGGTGTCTGTCCCTCAAACATGTGGCATCAGTAAACAACATGTTTAAGCCTAAAACAATGTGTGTCCCTGATGACTCAAATTATTTATGAAATCAAACAGAATCTGGCTGTCGGCCAACTGGGACTCTTTTTCAAATGCTTGTGGATCTTGTTTTCTCCTTCACTTTGTGTTGTCTTGCACTCTTAAAGTCCAAAAACTGTGGCAGTAGCATCTCAAATTGTGACTCTCTATTTGACAGCAATGCAAAGCTATTGGTCTGCATTGCTATAAGGGCATTGCTGGGTGGTTGTAAGCGTGTTAGTGGCTGCTGGGGCATTGATAGGTAGTTGCTAGGAGGCTAATAATGTGTGGTTGTTAGAGCATTGTTATGAGTTTCATTTTGTGTTTGGCAAGGTTGCCAGGGCATTGCTGGGAGGCTGTTAATATGTTATGGGTGGTTGCTATGGTGTTGGTGGTTGTTAGGTAGTTGCTATGTGTTATGGATTGTTGGTAAGGCATTATTAAGGTGTGGCTAGCCACCAGTATTTTCTCACTGTCTCAAGTGAAAATAACCAGCCCCAACTCTCTATGATATTTGATTACTTAAAATGTGTGTAGACAATAGAAGCCAAGTCATACATTTTAAGCTGTTGTTCATACAGGCATGATTAACACCTTAAAGTTTTGTTGTGCAAATGTATTAAGTATGACGGACTGCAATAGTCTTGGCAAGCACCACTAAATAACACTACTACCAGGGTTGGAGGTAACGAGTTACAAAGTAACGGATTACAGTAACTATATTACTTTTTTGGGTAACGAAGTAAAGTAACACATTACCCTAATAATTTACTAGACTATATGAACGTGCTTTCCTGCGTTACTCAAGCCATGTTTGCCTGTGTGTAAAGTTCTGGGCCGGGTTTCCCAATAACGATTGATCTTAGCGCTTAAGAACGTGTACATTTTACAATCGTAAGTTATTGTTTCACGTGTGTTTCCCAACAATCACGTAGCTGTGCTTTAAGTCCTGCTTAAGGAAGTCGCTGTCCGTTTGTCAAGTGCTGAAATGTCACCTTATTGAATGACTCGTAATTGTACAAGCTAGTTTATTGACGTTAACCTACTGCTGCGTTCCAGACAGACAACTTGGATATAATAACTATAATACAATACTATAATTTATTATAGTGTAAAATAGTATACTTTACATAATAATATATAATGTACTTTTTATACAGTAGAGAGAGAGAGAGACGTTATTTCTGGATCTAATACATACATAGCTGGTTTTCATGCACTTCAGCAAGTCGTTGACATATTTACATGCATAAAAACAACTTAATGTATTCAATTATTTCTTAAAATAGCCTTATGAAATGTTTTTCCCCCTCCAGAAATGCACTGAGAGTCAAGCTGCGTTCACTTCATGAGCATTTGACCGTTTGATTTGAGTAAAACTAGCCTCACATCACATACATAGAACTGCAAAGCTATTCACGTTAACACATCAAAATAAGAGCCCGGTTTAATTTAAAGACAATTCTTTTATTAATACAATTAAATTTAACCATTAAAAATGAGTTGAGAAAAAAATAAACAGAAAAAAAATGAAATCCAGACAAATTTCGGTAGCACTTTATTTTACAGTGCTGTTCCTCATGTACATACTATGTACTTATTATAGTAATTACAATAACTATGTAATAACTAGGTACTAACCCTGAACCTACCCCTAAACCTAACCCTACCCCATGTAGTTACCTTGTGGTACCAGAACTTTCTTAGATAAATACACTGTAAGTACACTATAAGTACATGTTCGTACACGTACTGTAAAATAAAGTGCAACCAAAATTTCAACCCAAAAACGGAATTTGGGAAAAAAAAATCAACCGAATTAGGGAAAAAATTAACGGATTTCATAGGGCCCTAAAAAAGTAAAGTAAAGTAATAAGTAGTGAAGTTACTTTTCAAATGCAGTAACTAGTAAAGTAATCTCATTGCAATTTACAGAAGTAACTAGTAACCAGTAACTAATACTTTTTTTTGAGTAACTACCCCAACACTAACTACTACAGTTCGAGTTAATCAGTACATTAAGTCATACACCTGCTCAGATTGGCAGGTCAGAGCAACAAATGAAGAGAGTCCTCTTCTTTGTAGGATGGCAAACATCTAATTGTTTTGACTGAGACTCTTGAGGGGCTTTTTGCCTCTGAGTAGCTTGTGCAGACTGTTCCAAGTTTAAAGGGCTGAATAATTTAACCTGTGGGACTGCTGGACCTGCTGCTCCCTACACATGTCAGAGTTTGCAGGGCTTGTCAGTGAAGCATGCCGGCTCCCAGGGCGATTGCCTGCAGTTAGCAGCTGCTACAGATGGTACACTCACTTTGTCATGGAGCTTCATGGCACTATGGTATCACAGGGCAATTAACAAGTCCCCTTTTCCAAAGATGGAGAACACTCATTTGGCAGTAGAAAAGAAACTGAGAGAGGAGAAAAACATGCATTGTGGGCATCTTCAATTTTGAGTTGATCTCGATGTAACCTTTAGCATACTATCTGTCTGCCTAGGTCTCAAGTCAAGCTAAGGTGCTAGAAGGTGCAAACTCTTCAGTAGATGACTCATGACTTTCATATATCTGAGACAGCAGAACCACACTGCCTGTACGTTCTTCAGGGTCTGTTTTCTAGGTCGAGCTGTAACTGAGTTTTTAGAAAAGATAGTTGATTCACTGTTAGTCTCACAAAGCCAGACTTTCGAGTGTTGAAATAAATCCTCCTTCAGTATTCTGGCAAAGAACAGCTCAAAACACTTTTACCACAAGATTTGTAAACTAATACATTATCACATAACCTTCTCCAAATGTATGGCTTTTCTGACAAAGTAAACTTGCTCAGTAGCTCACCTGGTACAGCACTGCAGGTCCTGTAAATCCATAACTTAGTTTACCAAACCCTAGCGCATGATTTGCAAACTAACATTTTGTTATGTTTGCATCACATAATCAGTTCCATATGTATAAATTTTGCTCTGTAGGTCATCTGGTGCAGCATTGCACTTGTGATGCGAATATTACATTATACCATGTAATATAGCTAAGAAAATGTGTAATGATAAAAGAGCATGAAGTACTAGCTTTGCTAAATAATGCTAATATAGAGCTCGGTACCTACATTTTGTGCTGGCTGCGATAAATGTCTTTCTTTCAGTTCATTCAGCTAATAATTTTATACGTTGTAAACCATATCCATTTTCATATCCATTTTCCCCAAACGACCGCACTTTTACAAACCATTCAGCATTGGTAGCGTTTGGGAAGTGAGAGGGAGCTATGACAAAAGAGGATTAATAGGATTTAAAGACATATCATTCAGGGTGTTTATCCATGTGTTGTTTGCCATGTCTATCAGTGGAAGGAAGATGAGAAGGAGTTAGAAACACCCCAGAGAGACCACATGATGGGGTAATGGTACACTGACTAATTCATCTTCCTCCTCAGCCTGGAATACAGGTTAAACATACCCCCACATAAACAAATCTTCCAGTCTTCTTGTAAATATGATCATGAAAATGAACCCACTAAATAAAATGCACATAAATATGCACAATGATGAGAACCTGAGACTTGAGCCTTCTCTGCTGTGTAAATATATATATATATATATATATATATATATATATATATATATATATATATATATATATATATACAAACCTAGTTTGCTTGTGTCCCAGCTGTCCCAGTCGAGTAAGATAAACCCCTAGAAACCTACCAGGCTCATTGAAAAAGTGTGCTTGTGGTGACATTTCTGCAAAACGATATTACATAGCTTCTTCCATATTTCACGCGTTCAAAGTGAAAAACATACCAATACACACCAATACCAATACGTGGCACTAAAAGCATTTTCAGTTTTATCAGAAACAGATAAATGTGAATCTGTCAATGTTTTAACACAGTAGTTGATAAATGTATCATGGCAATTCGCAACTGAAAGCTAAAGTGCGGCTAAATATTTAGCACTCTTGTGTTTCAAAATAAAGTCCCACCTAGACTAAACCCAACACTAAATCTACCTGTGAGATAAATATGAACTTGCTGAGGCAATTGTTCCATTTAAGCTTGCTTCTTCAATTCTTTGAGCTGTTGTATTGTGATTCATTTTTTTTTACGTGATTCATACTGGAGTGCTCTTCATCCCAAGCGCGGTGCTGTACCAGGTGCGCTGCCGAGCAAGTTTACTACATCAGAAAAGCCATGCAAATGGAGCTGATTATGTGATGCAAATGACAAAGTGTATTATTTAACAAATCATGCTTTATGGTAAATGGTCAAACTTATTTAGAAGTAAGTGTTTTGTGAAAAGGAATAAAAGTTGTTGGTCTTTTACTGCCTGTGGTGTTTATTTCAGGTAGAATTTCCTCCCCAATGTGCCTGTGTTGCTAGAAACACACTAACAACATCCTGGCAACCTTTTTTTGCTTAGCCTTGTGACTGCATTGCCTGATTTTGATTATTATCATTTATATTATTTTTATTGCTTAATACATTGCCAAAAAACAGGCTAAAATGGATCTCCTCTTTCTAGCTGGAACATTTATTAATAAAACAGGGTCATATAGAAGTCCATAAATCACAGGAAGAAGATGAATATGGGAGCAGGGCTAAATTAAATGGTATTTAGCCCGGTGGAAAGAACAGTCATAGATCTGCAAAGCAGACAGATAACTTACTGGGACCTGCATCCCAGAAGCCTTTGGGCTCTCCACTACAAGAGGTCAAAACCCTTGATGAGCTGCCTTAATACAAGGCCAAACGGAATAATAGCGCAAAAACTCATATAGGCACCTAATGTTTTTTTTTTTTTTTTTTTTTTAAGCTGATCCGCGTGAATGGAGATATGAGACAGTATTCCTTTAGGACAGGAGGGGGTGGTTCAGTAAAAGGGCCTCTAAGCTGCTGTCACACTTGGCTTAATTATGATTAACGATGTACCTAGACACTAAGATATTCTCTCTCCGGTGAGTTTAAATTCTCAAATTCTTGTTAGGAGGGGATGCGTTGTTTCAGCCCAGTGCTGTTTGTGTTATGTAAAAGCTTGGAAATAAATGTGGGAATGTGCTGAGCATCCCTTCTGAAAGCATTCTGGCCGTTTCCATGATTAATTAATTAATCAGTCAGATGAAATCGACAGTGTACGCAGAGGGTTTGGAAAATACATTCAGGTCAACCACTCGTATGAAGTGAGTAACAGCACTGACAATAAATAATACAGGAATTAATTAATAAAATTGGCTACATTTGTGTTACTTATGTTACCCAGAAGTACATGATTCAGTGCTTTTACCAAAAAACAAAAAGCAACAACAAAGAGTCGGTAGCTTCATGAAGCCTGTGACTTCTGTAGTCTGAATGGAAGCTGTACTGTAAGCGAAGGGGGTCGTTTTACTCTCACCCCAAAGCCAGATTGTTATAAATGCTGTTTATGATCTTGCCATGACAGCTGTGAAGGGCAGAGATGGCAGAGGATGCAGCTTATTTCCTCTCGGTCTGCATGCATTATGGGATTGTTAATGACCCTGCACTATAATGGAGAGGCTCAGCACTGGGACTCAGTGTGATCAGTGTAACTGACTGTTTAGTGGATGGTGTTTACATTTGCACTCAGTGAAAATAATATGCATGAATGCAGCTATGATATGATCCTGATTAGCATTGTGCTCTTTGTTGTGCATGCTGAATCCATTTATTTTGTTAGCAACTTTTTTTTTAATCAAATTTATATTATATTATATAACTTATATTATATATTGTATTTATATTATATAACATTTTTGTCTAATTTGGACACTTGTTTATCCAATGGTAATGATTGCCAACAAGATTGTGAAAAGTAACATTAGCTAATCGCAATGGTTAACTAGCAATAGAACATATAATAATTGTACCACATTTATTTAGTAATTTATATTAATTTATTTTTAATAATTTATAATAATTTATAATTTAATATTAACCAAGATTATTAAATATATATGAATAAAATTAAACAACCTTATTAATATTTACTTTTGTATTTTATTAAATAATGATATTATTATTATTATTATTATTATTATTATTATTATTATTATTATTATATCCAGTCATAACAATTTCCAACAAGATTGTGAAAAGTAACATTAGTTAACACAACAGTTAACTAGCAATGAACAATAATTGTACAGCATTTATTAATTAAATGTATTCATATTTAATAATTAAGCATAATATTATAATTTAATATTAACCAAAGTTATTAAATATGAATTGTATTAAATGTAACCTTGTATATTTTATAATGTATATTACATAACCATTTTAATAATACAATAATTATTATTATACTTTTTTAAATTTCATATCAAATAGTTAATTTTAATAAAGCTCATTTTAATATTTAAGTATTGAAATATTTATCATTTAATATTAATCAAATGTAATTATTAAATATTATAAAATATATTCTTATTAATATATACTTATATTTATATTATATCAATTATGATAACATCATTAATTTATTATAAACTTTATTTTTTAATATTTTATGTAACAAAGTTTTTTTTTTTACATAAAATATGATTTTTCAAAATAATATGTGATTTTTTCAGAATTATAAATTTTTTTAACTGCATAATTTCTGTTATTTCATTAAACGACTTCTAAATAAACAACACACTACATGCTTCAAATATTTAATATTTTAAATAAGTGTTCATTGCAAAATAGGAACATTTTTTATCACAAAATTGAGTAGTCTCTGCCTTCAGAAGAAAAGCAGAACTCCTGCAACACTGCAGTTTAACCGTCAGCCTGACTGACACTATGAGAAGTTCAGACAGTCTCTTCTCAGAGGTGAACAATGCAGCCGGAGGAGCCCTGCTGTCAAGACATCCTCGTCCTTCCCCTCTCCCCTCTGCCATGTGCTTTATAGCCAACAATAAAATATTTTAGTGCTAAATAAATTGGGATCGCTTTGAATTGCCAGTCCTATATATGTCAACGAAGACATACTGTTATTTTTTAGCAACCGTGGGCCCATAGTTTATCATAACGCAAGCAGCGTGACTGCAGACCGGTGCACATCATTGGCTTTCCTTGCTTAGTTAGATGGTGAAGGTCAGAGTTCCTCAGCCTTTTATGGCTGTTTAACTTTGGAGAATTATCACATGTGAAGAGACGGGCTGATTTACGCTCACATAGAGGCTGCATGGAGACCAAGGTGGCTTTAGAGGCTCCTGGACTAGAAATGCAACTCTATACACATCGATAGTTGGTTTTAATATTTAATAGGTTTTCTGTAAAATGCTTGGGGTGTTTTTGCCACCAAATAAGTAAAAATGCCCCTGATTGCGCCTTTTGGGTCTGACACACTTTACTCGCCTCTAGTTATATAAAATACCCTCTTGACGGAGCTTGTGTAGGTATTTAAATCTTTCCTCAATAAAAACGTTCTGCTGAAAACGGCAAGGTGACATTGAATCGCCATTTTGCTAATTGGGATTTTGCTGATTGGGCATATTTTGTGCTGATGGGCATCGCCTGGCTCTATTTTTGTACGCCGATCGTCCTGAGGCCTGTCAAACTTATGCTGAAAATAAAGAAACGTGATGTACCAAAGGGAAATGTCTTACTAAGCAACCTATATGCGTATATAGGGATTCTGTAGGCATGATTACAAAGCGTTTGCAGAGTAATTCCCCAAATATCCCATTTTGCTGATGAGAAAGGAAGTTTTACAAAGTGTAAAAGCAAGAAGATTCACTACGAACTGAATAGATCAATCACAGGGACTCAAGCCAAACACAGAAAAACATAATTGAATTATGGAAATGTTCAATTGGTTCGGTGCTAGGAAAGTAAGACTTTTAAAAAGCCTCCCAGAGAACTCTCTCTTGTCGGCATAATCAACACAATCTGCATAATTTACATTAGTTGCTGAAAAATGCGATGCTCTATCTGAGTGAAAAAGTAAAGAAGTTTGTTTTTTCATGTTTGTGCCTATTAGCCACAAATTAATGAATCCGCTCTCCCAGAACCCAATTAGGCCACTAGCTATATTAATACATAACAGTTTTCCCAGTATGGAAATGAAGTACTTTGGGAAGTGCTATTATTTTCACAAACATCTCCATATTTATGGTGGTGGATGCAGACAGGCTAGCGCATGGGGTTTATTTCTTTGACTTTCTGATTTTTTTTAAGTAAATATTCTTATTTAGAGAAGAAGATACAAGCCAGATTTCAAGGCGATCATTGGCTGCAAATTCTCCCTTTGGCCAGAAGGGGGAGATCTGCTCTCTTAGCCAGAGTTTGAAGGTGTCCAGGCTTACCTCATACTTTACGAATGCCTGAAATATTTTCCAAAAACACTCTCAGAATTGATCAGGGAAAAGACAGCGGTCTTTGAAGGATAATATCAAACAGGCTGAACTCCGAGAGAAAGTAAAACTTAGCTGGATCCTTTTCTCCTCCGGCTTAGCGCTCTCCTTTTCACTCATCCGCATTTTTCTCTCCATCCATCATGAGGTTTTAAAATACTCCAGCTCTTTCTTTTGGGAATTGTTTGTTTTGTTGTTTGTAAACATGACGGAAGAGATGTGCCTTTCTAAGGCCGTATGTTAAAAGAGGCGCCCCCAAGAAGAATAAACACAAGGTTTCCATGGCGCCCATTGATATGCAAATGCCTTCATTTAAATATTTTTAAGAGGATCAGGTCAGATTACGCCAAAGTTTGACAGAGATAATTCGACGGCTTGTGTAACAGCTTTGTTCGTGCGGACGATCATTCATGGCACGTCAAACCACCTCAACGGCCCCCTATTTTTAATTAAGTTTACTTTAAGAAATGGAGTCTTATGAGACTCCCCAGAATCGGGTGCACAATGAGGAAAGGACGGATGTAATCTTAGCAACACTGCGCAAATGAGATCACATTGCTAATCTGTTTTAGTTCAGACTTAAATCTTTAGCCTGAGTCCTGGCGTAAGTGGATTAAAAGCATGTTTGTATTCCCAAATAATGCCGTTCGCCAATCTTGTGTTGATTTCAAGACGGGCCGCTTGATAAGCGTACAGTTTTCGATTGTTTCATTCTCATATTCACTCTCCAACTCGCATTATGTGCAAACAAGGCATGGAGACCCTGTAGTATTCGGGACAAGCCGAGAGCGCTTAAATATTTATCCCCAAGCCTCTAGAGGCCCGCTATTAGTTGCGAGATGTTTTACTTTCTCCGACTGTCACAGGACTCTGGCGACCATTAACAGGGGTGACACAGACCCCTGGGTCAAACATTTTGAGGCAACAAAAGGCCCTGATGGAATCACTCAACGAGACCCAAATTACTTCTGTGTCATTGCTAAACAATATTTCCCTCTGAAAGCGTTCCTCCCTCTGCTAATGCCGTGACCCTTTCACTGCATATGGAAATGATTATTTGTATATTGCACTAGGGGATGGAGATACCGAAGGGCTTCACAAACAATGTTGCAGTCGTTGTCCTGCCAGGACGGGGAAGAGCCGCTGTCCCTCCCCCTGTTTTGTTGCGCTTTGTGAGGCATGTTGATAAAAACAGGTTGTAAATGAAGACAGGGAGTTGGGGACAAATGTGTTAGGGTGGAGCGCCGAAGTTGTGAATCCAAACAAATCCAACCTTACAGAGTCGGCGGGCAGCGCTGAGCAAAAGATTTTGCGGCCAGCCGTGTTTGAAATTGTGCATAAACTAAGATATTTTGCAATTGCAAAGTAGTCCAGAAAGCATTTTTTCTGGTAATGGGAAAGAGTTTTCGGTCACTTCCAGAATTGCAAAAAATTAAGAGTACAAACATGTTTTTTTTTTTTTTTTGTCTGCATCAAGAACTTGTCTGCCAAACAAATGTAGGTTCCGCCCATACTGTTTCATTGTAGCAATGTTTAGAAAATTGTGCATATAGTTTTAGAAATAGAGAATTAAATATAAATAAAATACTGCCCAAATTGTTTATTAGGGCAACCTGATGTTTTGTAAAGGTTTCATGTATTTTCTTTTCTTTAGTTTTGGATAATGAACATGTATCTTATGGCGCGTTCCAGGCAACACGTAACCCGTGAAAGTGCACTAGAATGGCAGTCAAACCTGTGACTTCCCACCGTGAACACGTACTAGATCGATGTACTCCGAGTTCCGAGCTCTGACGTCACACATCACGCGAAATAACGATGGCAGACCCTACGAATATTATTGCCTATGGATGCGGTGTTTATGCAAGCGGTACATGTTGAAAAACGATTTTAGGACAATATAACGTTGCAATAAAATAAATAATCTACCTACAATTTCTTGCACTCAGAACGTTTGTCATGACTTCCCTAGAATGCTACAAAGTCGTGAGTCATGGATTGAAGTCGTGACTTAGGGGCGCAAAAACTGCCTGGAACGCAGCATTAGTTTACTTTCAGTTTTTACCAGTTATGTTAATTTTTATTTTCATTTCAGCTACGGAAAATGTTTTCATTTTCATTTTATTCTTCAGTTATGATAACATTAATTTGTTTAAAACCAACTTCAATAACTAAGCAATATCAGGTCATCACAATGGCGTTCTCTTCGAAATAGATTTGAAAGGTTGACATACATCTTGACTTCATCTTATCTCCAATTCATCTGACTTGGACATCTCTCAACATGAACGCTCATCCCATTTTGTCCTTTGAGCGAATATTTAAAAAAACGTCTGCTTAACTGCAGGACATTGAGGAGCGAAGAAGGCCTCGAGCACAATCGGACGAACAGCAAGCAGTGTCCAAAAAGAGGCTAAAGCCCAGAACACGCATGCAGGCTTGAAATCCCCTCTCAAGCCTAAGTGGGTGGTCCTTTCACTATAGGGGTTGCTGAGTAGATGGCAGGCATTCGGAGGGAGGGCCGTGATGCCTCGCTCTTCAAACCCACCGCTCACCAAGGCAGCTCATGCGGCCACAGAATGATATTCACGCTACGCTGGTTTTATTCAGAGCTCGAGCCCTGGCACCGGCCGATGAAATGACAGCCAGAGTTTGAGACCCCTGAGGATTAAAATGACTTGCGAAAAAGAGCGTTTTCAGGGATTTGCTTTGAAACATGAACTAAACGTGCAACAGCAGACTGCTTGATAAACTGACGTGAATGGGAAATAATGCCTATAAATGTGCTCAAAAATAAAATAAAATAAAAAAGTGCACGAATCAAATAATAATGCAGCGATACGCCGCCATCTTTTGTGAAACCTGCCAAAATATTCTTAGTCCCATCAATCTGGATCCATTATAAGGCTGTAACATGGATGAGTAACCCGGTATAAGACAGATTTACAACACACTGTCACACTCAGCAGACCTTGCCATGACAAATAAAAGTATTTAAAAGAAGAAGGCAGAAACGAGGTGCGAAAAGATTGACAGCTCACAGCTCTCTGCCAGTGTGAGTACAGCTCGGCTTTGCAATGCAAGATGTGAGGCGGGGTTGAAGTTCAAACAAATCTTGATCTACTGCCGAAGTGAAAGGGGGAAGTTGACTTTCAAAAAGTTGACTTTCCTAAGACACAAAGATGGATTTTACAAATGCAACTCTTGCACTTTATATCACCTGCTGTCTCCAGGAGCAATTACGAGAAAGTGTGCAGTTTTTATATTAGTTTGTGTTGGTCTAAAATCATTAACACTTTACCAAATCAAGGGCTTTGTTTAAAGGAGCAGCATGTCATTTCTGGACCATTAGCGACACTAGACATGTTTTCAAACAGGTTTCTCACCGTCTTCTATTGTTTGGACGAAACAGATCAAAAATTGAGACATTGGTTGAGCCAATTAAGCTGCTTCATTATTTCAATATTGTGATATTTTGGTAATGTAAAGATCTTATTTAGAGTTGTCTTTGTATATTAAGCTTGGATATGAGATCTGGACATTCAAATTAGCATAAAAACTTAATGTTCAGAGTATTGGTTGTATATTTTATTTGTAGGCTATATTAAGCTGGGATACGATATGTAATTTTAATAGTAATATAAAATCACGCTTGAAAACTTCAACACAGTTTTTCCTTCATATTTTAAGTCAAATGTGATCTTTAAAGCTAACGTGCCATTTCAGGACCATTAGCAACACAAAATATGACAGTTTCCAAACAGGTTTCCCACCATCTGCCAGTCCTTAGCAAGTATAGGTCTCTGCAGGAAAGTAATGGGAGTTACCAGATCAGGGTGTTTTTAGACATGACACCTGATTGGCTGACATGATAGTGATGTTAGGTTTAGGGGTGGGGTTGTGTAAGGGGGATCATTTAAATTGCATTATTTAGAAACACCCAGCAGTTTGAAAACACCCACAAGGTGATAAACGCCCACTTTTGCTCTGCAGAGACCTAAGTCTCCTCCTTAGTCCGAACAGAGCGTCCCGCCCCAGACTCACGCCATTGGTTGAGCCAATTTTCCTTGTCGGCACAATATTTTGTACAAATTTTGGGGTAAATAAACCTATAAATGTCTTGTTTTTGTCATATATGTATATTAAGCTGGGATTGAATATTTAATTATATTATTTAGACATTAAAATTTACATTTAAAAACACTTTTTACTTCTTTTTTTAGACATATTTTCATAAGGTCATTAGCACTTTACTTGAATGAGATTTTTAAAGTTTTTTTGACATGTCCGGACCATTAGGATCACAAAATATTATATTCTCATAAAAAAACTGAAGAGCTTGATCTATAAAAAAATAAAACACTGTTTTCAAAGGTAACTAGAATAAGAGCTATATTTAAAGTGCAGTGTATAATTTTAGGACCATCAGTGTAATCAAAAATGATGTTTTCCCCATTGTTCAGGAAGAACAGATGCTTTGTCTGTACAATATTGTGCTATTATGTCAGGTAATTTAAATTGCCCCACTATGGATTTTTGAAAATTATCTTTCATGGAGTGTAACACGTTGACATCATAGACTGTGGTTTACATCAACATGAAATATTAGCATACTGCAAATGCAAAATGCAAATTCATTCTTTGCCACTAGGTACCGCTTTTGGAGCAATAAAATATCTGCATTCGCAGTAATGCTGTACACAAAGCAACAATGCGCTCACAAACGCTGCTTTCTCAGGCATTACAGGCATGGATATTTATGATTACAGGCATGATGAAATGAAAATGAGACCAATCTGAACAATCACCACAGTTTAACATCACGAAAATGAGAGTTTGGAAAAATTTACCGTTTGGTAGTCTTTGAGCAAATATGGCAAAAAAAAATAAATAAAAATAAAATAAAAACTATTATAAGACAATGGAAGTGTTTTTTGACCCTGCATTCATGTCAAACTGTTGTTGGGGACTCCCAAAACTAAAATATTATTCTTTTTTTACCCATAATAGGGGCACTTTATTGTCTTAGGGGAAATAAACCTATAGATGTTTTCTAAAAATGTAAAATAAAGGTGCAGTACATAATTTACAGGACAATTAGCATCATCAAAACCTGAATGTTTTCAAACTGTTTTTTTCATCCTAATTATTCAGTAAAACAGATAGTCCCACCCCCAAACTTGTGCCAGTGCTGCTTTTGTCAGTTTATTTATCTTTCTTGGGGCATAAAACTAATGTTTTACTTTCAGTTGTCTCTTCATCAGGCTGGGTTACAAATGAAACGCTTCCCCTTTAAGAAACCAGTTTTATTTACAGTTACAAGTTTGTTGAAAGCTCATTAACACTTTGCCATAATAAGAGTTTTGTTTAAAGCTAATTGCTAACTGCATTTACTAGATATAATGCAGCATGTTAAATATAGTGACCCTTGTGCCAAACCTTGATAGCTGTTTTATTTAGAGAACAGTTTAAGACCCCTTCAAAATGCCACAGCGTCAGAATGAGGGAATAATAGGTGTCCAGCACCTACCAGCAAAGCACATTACAACTGTTTAAGTTGTCCCCCACAAAGTCAAACATTTTAATTATTTCAAAGCGCTCGCCGGTTAAAATCTGCAAACGTGCCTTTTGAATGCAAACTAACACAATTAAAAGTGTTTCAGGAGTGTATTAGAGGAATCAGTTCTGAATTAGTTCTCTGAATACACAAGCCCCCCTCCGTTCTCATCTCCCGGGCCTTTCACTCTTTCGGAAGGACAGAAGCAGAGAGCTCTTTTTGAAGTCCGAGGAGGTTCCTTTCTTTCGGCTTTCCCTCTCTTTTCCCCTCAATCTCTCCTACAGAGGGGAAGAAGATTGAGTCAGCCTAATCTGCTACTTGTACATTTGAATGTGTGGTGAGAGGAGATGATCCCGGTCGCCTGATAATGGCCCAGGTGCAAAGACACTGGCCGTGGCTAACTTGTTCTCGGCGGGGGCCGTATATTACAGAGGGGCAGCCCACCCTTTGAAGATGCATGCCTGCTTTCAGGAGCTGATTTGTGGCCTGCGGAGGCCAGCGCTTTACAGCCCCACCGGAGAAGAGCTTAAAAGAGTGAGCGGCCCCTTCGTGGGGATACGGTGTTCCTCGAGAGCCCTTCTTCGGTCGGTTGCTGTCCCGGTTGTGATGAGTTTTACAGGGCAGTGGATGGAGTGAAACTTTCAGGTTTACCTGCCACTCTTTCATTTCCAGACATGCACTTACCCCATAATGCCACCATTGGCTTTGTTTGTGGAAGTCATCGGCGGGGCCAATAGAGGTGACTTTGTTTGATTTTGGTGACCCGGGCGACAAGACAACAGAGTCCTCTCTCTCTTTCTCTCCCACTTTGCTCCAGTGATTTATTTGTCATCTGCAGTGCCACCTAATGAAGCCAAAGAAAGGAAATTAGCAGAGTGTTGCATAGGCCCCACTGAGGGTGTCATTAAAGTGGCTTATACCCGCACTGGCTCCAGCATTTCTTTGTTTGTTATTGAGATGGTTATTTACACTGGCGGGACATAGAGCTAGCTGGCTAACGGACAGGAGGCAGAGCAGCACCATACTAACTTGGCTGGGTGACAACTGGAAAGTCTTGTGTGGAAAGTTTTGGCTCACTTATGAAAATGTTTAATAGTTCTTGCATTGTAACCATAGGATAACTGCGGAATTTGTAGTAAGACCAGACCAACCAAATGTAAACATGTATTTATTTATTTATTTGTTTGTTTGTTTGTTTGTTTGATGTTATATAATAATAAATATATCATAATTTAGTTCTTAAATTATACTAACACTAATATTAATAATAACTATTATAATAATAAATATAGTTCTGTTAAAATAAATAAAAAATGGTTTTGATTAATTAAAGAAAGAAAGACTGGACACATCCCTTGATTTATATGGTACTGTAAATAAATATATTTTAATGCATTATTTCTATTATTAATCTGTTTTAATATTGTTAACAGTTATACAGTTTAACAAACAAACAAATGCTAAGAGTATAATATCATGGGATATTATAGAAAGATAATACAGCAATACATCTGCTATATAAGTAACATAAATATGACAAAATATGGAAATGTTTACTACATTATTTGTTTTTTAAATGCATGTATTATTTGTATTTTATAATATTATAAATATAATATAGTATTATAATTATTTAATATACTTGAATTGCCTATATGAAGTATGAATTAAAATTTCTGCTATATAACCATAGTTCCTACACTTAGAGTTTCTACAGTAAAACCATGTTAAATTTCCTAGGTAAGGGACAGCAAGTTTACTTGTCCTAACTAGTCTCCCTCAAATGCTCAACACATTCGAGACGTTATTTACAAAAGCTATTAATTTGATGAACTGTAGGTCTATCAGCCTTCTACAGTCTGCCACATTCTGTGTACATACTATGTTCAGCAGTCAGGGTGATTCTAGATCAACATAAAAGTTTAGTTTCAACCAAAACCCAAGCAACATACTCATATGGATGACTTTAACTTTATGTGTGTCAATGAGGTGCCTTTGAAGAAAACAGAGACCGAGTCATCCAGTCAATCCAGTCGATCCAATTCTAAACTAGATTTGTGAGTTATGCTTCACCCTGAGGTGATGCTCTGAATTGAATGCACAGAAACTTGTATTTATGTAAATTACATGAAGAAGGGTGGTAAGTGTGACCCCTTTGGCTTTTAAAGATCTGATCGTTATCACAAGTTGGGAAACAGACTGAAAGAGAAGCAAAAATGAGTATCTACCAACTCCAGTTAAGTTATTCATGCATTAATAAAGATGAGGTCCACACAAAGTTAACTGCTTCCGGAAATGCATTCCTACTTTTAATGGTTTATTAAAAACTATGAGCCTTTTCTTAATTTCATCATATTTCATCATTCAATGCATTTACTAATTAATTAAACCGACCTACATTCTTCCTATGATTGGACAAGGAAAATGGTCCTTTGAGAACTTTGTAACTTTGGGATTGTGTTGGCAGCGGATCATCGCTGTATACTTCGGGAATGCACCAATTCTTGTTTATTAAAGCTTCATTAGCATCTATACAGTGTGTGTAAACAGACACTGTAACTAACACACATTACCTGGAGGCTCATGGTCATGAGGAGAACATAAAAAATTAAAGAATGCAAATTGTGTTTTAAATGTGCATAGATCTGTTATAGATTTTATTATTTTCAGTGTTATTTCTACTAGCTGTCCTAAGACTAACCCAAAGTTTGCAACAACTTTAATATGCACTCTAACAGCTCCAACAAAACTACTATTTTCTTGAACCTAAACATTTTAACTTCAAAAGGGAATATACAGTAAGTATTAGTTTGAATGACCAAAGATCACATTTCCAAAAAGTTAGATTGACAGCAATTGTGGCATAAAGTTGATAACAACAAAAAGTAATTATGCAAGAACTTATGTTCCTTGATCTGTTAAAAATGTGTAAATAATCATTTTTACACTCATTTTGGGGGTTTGTGCTTTATGGCATTGGGTTGTAATGGCGACAAAGTTGTAAAACTATATATATGACTTAGTAAAGCTTAATAAATGATTGATTTTTAAACTAAACTCATGTTAAGTGCAGATTGTTCATATCTTGTGGCTATATTGAATTAATGAGTATTAATCTCTCAGAAATTGGCTAGTAAATTGTACAAACAATTACAAAGAAACAGCAGGTAACACAACAAAATAAACATGAAATTTTGAAGTATAAAGTCTGACATAGTATATTCTTGTAAAACATACTTCAATAATCTTAGTTTTATTTACAATTTGTACAAAAAATCTTGTTTTACAGTGTATTGGCCTCCATTGTAAGTGCAGTACTGTAACCCAGATTACTGCTTTTTTAAGAAAAGGAGAAACAAGTGGGAATTAGTGGCATGGAAATAAACATGACATCACAAATTTTGTTGATTGAGTTTAACTAGAATATTCCTTTAACTTCAAATCATTGCACAGCTCAATTGTCCATTCCAGGACAAGCCGTTTTCCCAGAGGAACTGGTTTCCATGTATTACACATGCCACTGATCCAAGGCCAGCCGCTGACTTCCCCAGATTCAGAATTAATTACTCGCTTCGCACGGCAAGCGGGGTTGAGAGTGGAGATCTTTAGAAGTCTGGTATTTCTTCCCAAACTGCCCCATGGACTTGCAGATGGTTTCGGTGAGTGGCTCTTTCCCATTGAGAGTAATCTCACCAGGGACTCTGGCGCAGCGTTATGCCCCACCAATACAGTCTCCATTCGCAGACGTTTCAAAACAGCCAAAGGGGAGGTTGGTGACTTAACATAAATTAGACCACCAGGGAATGTAGAGATCTTGCTCTGAAAAAGGGTAATATTGAGAGAAACTGCGACAATCAATAAGCTTTTGGATTCGGTCTATGTGGACAGGCAGTTATGAGGAAGGTCATGGGTTCGATTCCAGGGGATAAAAGTAAATGTAAATGGGTCACTGGCAAATAAGAGTAATATGATTTTTTTAAAATCTAGTTTAAAAAAGTTCTTAAATGTATTCGTGTTGGTTTTGTATTGTTTTGAAGGTTTTTATACCATCAAGAACGTTTACAACTGAAAGACTGTAAAAATGTCATGTGGCATACAGTACTAAATTTTCCTTACATCTTGAGTATATGTTGGTGTATGTAACTTATTTGTTAATTTAGAAAAGTAAAAATTCATAAATATGAGTAGGCTTTGGGAGAGTCGCACCACTTTATAGCGTAAACTGGCTTTTCCCTGTCATAATAAGGTCATTGTTATGTATTTTAGGGCTGGGCGATATATCTAATGATATGATCATGCGCATCTAATCGGTAAAGCTGCTTCCGTGATCACCGCTAAAATCGCCATCACCTGCTTATAATTGGAGTGGCATTTAATAGACAGAGCTGTAGATCGCTGACAAGCTACGCCATATCGCGTTCATTATCGAAGGTGAAGTATTGTATGAATTGTTGTATTTGTGAATAAGTTAATCATTTCGAACAAAACAGACTCATGTCACTGACCCAAATTTAAGCCCCATCTCTTGTGCCTCTGCACTTCAGATAAAATTCAAATAAAAATACATATCATATAAAATCATCCAATACTCATGCTGACCCTGAGACTCATAACAATTAAAATTTTTTATGAGTAATTCTTAAACTTTAGTTTTAAAAATGTGCAGTTATTACCTTGAAAAGTTCACTGAGATGCTACAATAGTTTTTATTAATATTTTTGTTAATTTGTAACATTTGTTAAAGTTAGAGTTTTAGTTTTAGCTTTAACTATAATTTCCCTGCTTGACCCCTGACCCCTAAAATACTTTTGTTTGTCTAACCTCATGAAATCAGCTCGATTCAGTCATTTTTTATTAAATTAAAAGTCCATTTATATATTACCAAATTAAGATGATTTTTACCGAACAAGCTTTTTCTTCAAGTAGTTTTCTTCAACTGGTAGATGGCAACTCTAATAATGCCACAGTCACAGGTTCGATTCCTAGGTAATAGACATCCTGATCAAAACGTATTCTTGAAATAAGTTGTCCATCAAATACCAGTTGTCTCAATAGCTGTCATAACAGATTTAATTTCAGGAGTTCATCCACACCTGGTTCCACTGTCCCATATTTCTAATGCTTACCATGAACAGATGCGAGTCTTCTGTCACCTAAAGACAGGATTAACGACACTCTGTTCGTTATTTTGTTTGTTTGTTGATGGCTGGACCTTGGCCGTGTTTGCAGTGAGGCGTTGAGGAGAGTTGCAGACTCTGAAGAGGACACTTCAAGTGTGATTAACAGTGGAGGAACGCAGAGAGCTGCGGCGGCTGCTAATTAACCCTGCATTGTGCTCGGCCGACAAAGAGACAACAGAACAAAGTCGAATTTGAATGTGGCAGATTATCACGATAACAAAAGACAAAGTAGTAGATCACGCTCTTGACGGGAAATTTTCACACTGATCGTCACAACATGGGATTGGATCAAAGACCGATGGAGTTACATTAGCAGGACAATGGAGCCTTGTTATTCGACAAATAGAGGCATCTATATGCATGTGACAAGGGCCCGTTTTAGTCAACTATCAGCTTCCTCTGCCATTGAATTCAGTGTGTAAGAATAAGCAGCATATATATGGTCTTGTTGGTCTATTTCATGGTGTTTGCTGACAAGGACATTTCAAACAATCTGTCAATAGCCCCTTTCCCGGGTCGAAGACCTGGTAACATTGCTGGGTTCAGTCCCGGAACGAGTTCTGTGTGAACAAAAGCCAGAACTAACGCCGTAAAGGGTGTGTCGTAGTTATGACGCACATTATCGTGCGACTCTTTTACCAGATGTCTTGAAGGCAGATCAGCGTTTGCGACAAAAAAAAAAAAAAAAATGTGCAAACTGTAAAGAAGCAGAGATCAGGTAGTTCCTCACTATCCGCACTGATCCAGAGATTGTTCACCAGCTTAAGTAAAAGTTAATGTGCCTGGCGTTTTCGCCTCATACATTACATGTAACATCCTGATGTCACATGTCTTTACGGCACCCTTACGGGTTGTGTGTGAACGCACGAACATATTCCGGGTAATCACTGGCAGTGTAAAATGCGACCTGGAAACAATTGCCGGGAGACATTACCCATGTATTTTCCAGAATCGCAGTGTGTTATTACTGTACAGTTGAGAACTTTTCATTTATTTTTGTCTGAAATTGGTTTAGGATAGAGTTAATCTCTAACTGTATAATCCAACAACCTTTTCCATCCAGCTATTATCAATAAATTCCAATGTGTGTACTGAATTGCTGGGGCCTCTGATGGTGCCGTGACCCTGACAAAAAATAGAAATACCAAGCAAAAAAAATATATATATATATACGAAGACAGCTGCTGTCATAACACACTATCCAGCCAAGGTACTCCTGGAAAACACCCACCCCTGCACCTCCTGACCTGATCCCCCTGTAGTGCCCCCCCCCCAACATCACTAATCAGCATCATCCCTTCTCACCCCTGGTCGTAGCGCTCAGCTCTCCCAGCTTCCCTCCCACACCTATGCTGCCCCACTGGCCTTTGAAGTGGCGGCGCAGGGTGTGAGTTACCGTGGCAGAATCACAGATAAGATCTATGGTGATAGATTAGCTTGCCGCAGCAGGGGAAATAGCATGTATACACAAAAATCCACAGAGGCTGTTACTGTCCTAACATATTTAACGCCTTGCAGTGAAGACCCTTCAGCACCCAAACACCCAGTTTGCCAAATCTGCTAGGGTCCATCATTTAAAGGAGATGTTTATGTTTGTGGTTAAATAAGCGCTGACACAGAGAGAGTGAGAAAGAGAGCAAAATAGAGAGAGAGAGAGAGAGAGAGAGAGAGAGTTTAAGCTATACCAGATATTTTTTTTTTCCAGTATTTCTCACTCCCTAAATATTATATTATATTATATTATATTATATTATATTATATTATATTATATTATATTATATTATATTATATTATATTATATTATACACTTGAAAATTAGTTTATATATTAAATATAAAATATAAATATATATTATCATAATTATTATCATTAATGCTATTTTAATTATTTTCTTGTTTCTTATTATATAATTTCATAATATCATTAAAGTTTGCAAAATCTGGTTAAGTGGTTTACATCAGTACATCAACAAATTGTGTATAATATTTATCAATAATCAAAAATTTAAACTGTTTTCCAATAAATCTGAAAGCTCTTTAAATATATAAGATGGTCAATATTGTATTATAAAATTAACTGCTAACATATGAATAATTTATTAATTAATTTACATAAATATACACATATGTCAAGTTAGGCCAATAACTTCCAATTCTCTTTGTTATGTTTAAAATACACGGTTTGCCTTTTTAGAATTTTTTAAGCAAAATGTAAACAGTAGAACGGTTATGAAACACTAAATCAATCAATAAACAAGTATGAAAGCATAATTTATTTATTTTTTTATTTTATTTTTTGGTGGGCAAAAATTGTCATGAATTAATTTTATGAAACTACAAAACATAAAAAATTCCTTGATATTAATGTAACAACTTGCCCCAATTGACAATTATCAAAAATAAATTTGTTCTGAGATCAATTTTTGGTTCATATCAAATATTGTACTAATGTATCCCAGTGAGTATTTAGCGTGTTTGATTGTATACCAAACAGCTATTAAAAATAGATAATGGGATTTTGGGATTTGAGAACATAATATAATACTTAAAAAAAAAAGAAAGAAAAAAAGACCAAATTAAGACTGTACCCTGTAAAAATAAGTTATATACCCAACTACACCTAAATTAATACACTACAGCAAGCTCACTGCACAGACATGCTGGGTTTCATAACTGCAATAACCTGGATTATTGCCAAATGGCTTTTGTCCTCCAAAACAAACAGAGTTGAACAGCAGTAAACATCACAGCCGGGACCCCTGCATGTTCATTCTCCAATTTACGTCAAAACCAGAATTGAACATCATGGGCTGGTGGCCAGAATCAGCCGAGATGGAATAATATATTTGGAGAATGCATGGGGAAAAACATTCCGGGTTCTGATTGGTGGTGTGGAATGCTGAGGCCCAGACTGACAGACCCGAAGCCTGAAGGGTGATGAATAGGAGGAGAAAAAACTCACGCTGGGCTCTGTCTGAACCTGCACAGCCCTGCAGAGTCTGTCTTCACTCAATAATGGAGGCTTGGCTTTTTGTTAGATGTTCGAAGTGTCAGAACATATGTTAATTTATGGTTCTCTTATTGAACACAGGAACAACAATCCTCAAAGTGCTTCAAAACAACTGGGGATTCAAAGTGGAGTCCCGCAGCAAACTCTTCCTACAGCTAATATTGCAACATTTCACAGAGGATATTATTAATATCACTGTGAGGTGACATACTGTGATAAATTAGGTGCAAAGCAGTGAATTCAAACAAATGTGCTTTGAGACTGCTATTCAGCTGACCTCGTGAACTGGTGAGACAGGACAGCCTCGGCTCAGGTGAAAGTAGAGACCTTTAAAAACTAAGATCCTGGCTAATGGTTCCTGTTATCACCTTCCTGACACAATACACATCCTTATCTTGAATAACAATTAGGAACTCTTTTACTGCCCCTGCTATGCTAAGTTAGCCCCATTAACACTAACAGGGAGGAATATAATATAATATAATATAATATAATATAATATAATATAATATAATATAATATAATATAATATAATAATTGTAAACTTAATAATTGTAAATTTAATTTATTCATAATACATGTATTCATAATAAAGGAAAAACACATAATATTTAATCTATTTAATTTATCAACATAAACAAAAATATATGACCACTAAATGATGGCATAACATAATATACATTTATTCATTATAAATCATGAAATGTTTTAAATTAAAAAGTATAAAAAAGTATAGAATGTATATCATTATATAAGAGTCTGAGATAGATAGATATAGATAGATATTACAGTTATATTTCATTAAAAAAATATTAATAATATTAGATAGAAATGGTTTTCTAAGGTTATATTGATTTTTAATGTATCATTCCTCAGCAACCCATTTTAAATAAGAATTAGTGTGTTTCCTAGTTGAATTATATCATACTATTTTCTAAAACGTCATTATATTTACTTTTCATTCTAATTCTATAGGAATCCGGTCCTGTCCCACATTCAGCTCCTAGCCGCTGCAGAGTAGAAATGTGAGACGCCTCCCACTGACATAATTTGTTTCACAGTTACTGGCCACCAGCATGAATCAGATGTTGACATTCTAATTTCATGCACACAAGGGTGTTCAACCCCAACCCCACTGTCTGTGGTGTCCATCGTACCTGGAAACCAGCATCTGAGACCAGCCTGACCCCCACCGAAGGGGTCCACTGACTCTCTGAAGCTTGTGTTATAATGAGATTATTTACATGCACCCAACATAAAGACATATATGGCAGTGACATCATTAGAATAGCAGTTAAGTAGCCTGACACGATTTATTGATTTATTTAGCTTTTTTCATTGTTATATATTTATTAAATTCTCTATAATGATGCAATTTATTTATTCGTTTTTATTTATTTATTTATTTATTTATTAGTTTAGTTTGTTTCTAAATCCTCTCGTTCTGTGCCTCCCAGTAGCTACTTCCACTGTAACAATAGATCAGGCCTACTTTATTTAAAGCGGACCTTTTTGCTCAACATGCACCGAGCAAATACATATATTTGTTTATTGCAGTGGTTTTAAGTGAAAATCAACGTGAGGCGGCAAAGTAGAAAGTAAAATAGCCATCAGCAAAGCATAAACACACATCCGTTCCTCCTTCAGCGGTGCTGTTTGTCACATTTGCAGAGTAAACTGGATGCAACTTTTGCTTAGCGTCGATTAATTTTTACGCTTTTACAAACAGTATTTTGACAGCCCATAATATGAGTGGAAACATCTAGTTCGGAGCTGAACCTAAATGTGGCCTCATTCTGTCAGGAGAGCTCATATAAGCTTGCAGGCAAGACTTAATGAAGAAAGTGTGCTTCTGTTACCAGTAGCCTGTGTGTGAGGAGTTACAACCAAACTTGTTTTGATTAACTTCCTGATAAGTTTTTTTTTTTTTTTTTTTTAACCCTTTGGTATTTAAAGTTATTTATTTATCACATTGTTTGGCGCTATTTGCACTAAAACTATACAACAAAACGTGTTTATGCGTTACCTTTGTCGAAGTAGTTACAACCGAACATGTTTTGATTCACATTGAGTCAGTTTCCCCAAATTTAACCCTTTAGATTATTATCAATATATTAGCGAATTGTTTGGCTCTGTTTACCATCAAATCATCCGTGATATCTGACACAACAACGCCGTGTTACCTTTTTTTTTTTTTTTTTGGCGAAGAAGTTACAACCAGACCTGTTCTAATTTGCATCCTGTCAGTTTTCCAAAATTGAAACCTCTGTGATATAAAATGATTGGTTTAGCGAACTGTTTGGCGCTGTTTACCCTCAAACCATCGATATCTGTCAAGTTACCTTTGCTGACTCCAAGTTCACCTCTCATCCTGCAAAACTAATGAAACTAATGAAGTCATTCGAGTTCGCCAAAATCCAGGAATCAACCAAAGTTCTGTCAAACGGTTTTGACTTATTGCTCGACAATAAACAGCCGTCCACTGTCCATTTCATCTCTCTCCGCTGGAGGTTAAGTCGAGTTTATTACTGACGCCTCGGCCGGCGTGCATTAAGCAAATCATAAATTATGCATGCTAATTACCTTGGGCTCCTACAGTAATGAATTCTTTTAATTAAACTACCACATTGTGGTTTTGCCTGGCACGCTCTTTATTTTATCCCCCCTGCCTAGGATGACCTTCTTCTTTGTATGAGTGGATCATGTAGTGGATGGTTTGTCTTTGCTTACACAACAGAGCTCAAGTCGGTGTTAATGAACAGAGAAAAAGCCAACTCGAAGACAACTGAGGCCTTCGTTATTACGAGCCCTGAAATCAAAACTAGATATTGCTGCTGCTCTCGAGCATATAATGAGACACTGGACGGTCACGAATTATGTGCTACGTGCAAATGTTTTTGTTTTGTTTTATTTAGAAATAGTATCTACATTTTCATATACTATGCTATATTTTTCGTTGTGTTGTGTAAATGCTGACAGGAATTACGTTTGAAAGGTAAAAAGTGCTGGGACTGTACCTATTTATGAAAATAAATTACGTTGGCTATCCATAAAATATTGAAAATAAGAAAGATAATAACCCAAACTGGTTTAGCAGTACTGCAGTATTTTGTGTCTTTTTAAAAGAAGCGTTTTTACAGGTTAGCAATACATTTATTAGTAAGCAATACATTAGTATAATAAAATAATAATGCCGAAATAATTATAATGATAATCAACTGTAAATAAATATATAATAATAAAAATGCATATACTTCCGTAAATATATTATTTCTCTTTTTAAAGCTACAGTTGATTAAACGAATTTCTGCAAAACATGGGTGTTAATTTATACTTTTCATCTTATAAAGTTCGACATTTAATTTTTATTTTGTAAATTATATATGATTTTTTAATTTTTAAAGTTACTTTTTTAATTTAATAAATGTATAAACGAAATATTTATTAAAAAAATTGAAACAGTTTTTGATTAAACCATTATTTTTTAAATAAAATGAATAAATAAACATATGTTTGGTCGTTACATGAATTGTACAGCTGTGAAGCTTTTTTATTTATTTGTTTATTGATATTCCCTGTTTAAGTAAATGCTTCTCTTCCTTGAAAAATAAATTAATAAAAAAAAAATAAACACACTTTAATCAGTATGATAACCCAGAGTAAACATCAATGCAGCACAATGTCAAACCCTAAAAAAGAAAGTGAAAAGAAAAGCAAAAAGGGGAAGAGTGGAAGAAAAAAAAGAAACTTGCAGTGTTGTGCAAACAGTCTCTCAGGGGGAGGGGTTGGATTTAAATTCCAAAGGGGTCCCAGAACTCGTTTCCTAGTCCCCCAGTCAGCTATGTGTTTGTGAGAAATCGGCCTTTTTGTCTTTCTGAAAAAAGACTAAATCTACATCGGTGGCCCAGTCTAAGTTTGCAATTCTTTGCACTTTCTATTCAAGTGAATGAGGGTGAATGAAGTGGCCAGGGATCCTTTATTTGATCAGCTCAATTGCATAAAGTGACGGAATTCTAATGTATTTGCTTAATATCCCGGAGAAGGCTGTTGCTCTCTATGCGGGGACGCAAACAATGCACCTGTTTCTCGCATTCTGACCGAGACATATCCTTTATCAATGGACCCCCCATTAAATCTGCGAATAAAAAAGGGCTAAATAGCTGAAAAGCAGTGAAAACAGTGTAAAAAAAAATCTCGGGCAAAAAATATAAGATAATAAATAATTATAAAGTGCATGTTTAAGGTAAATTATAAAATGAAAATAAATAAGAAATAAAAATAAATTATATTTAAAGTGAAGCTGATTTGGAGGGTTTGTGTTTTTTAATTTAATTCTACCAAATAAAAAAATAAATAAATAAAAAAAAGTAGAAGGTATGATGTCAAGAATACTTAAAATAAGCATTTTGGAAACATAAATTATAATCGAGTGAATTTTTGAAACATAAATGTTTTTTTTTTTCTTTCTCCGAAATGTATTATCTCTGTCCCGATGAAATGGAAATGCAAAGGTTTAAAACTCGACGTGCTGGAGTGTTTTGTAGCTGAAGTGAGAGGCTGAGCTGATGAATGAGTCTGCTTGTGTGAGCTGTGACTGCGGCACAGTAACTTCATGCATCCTAATCAAGAGCTTCATTCATTTATTCCAGTCCGTCGGTTGTGCTTTTCCTCGAAGAAAAGTGCTCTCCCGCATGATCAAATCATTGAATTTATAGAGTTAAAGATGGTCAGACAATATGCACATGTAAGCTATTTATTATTAAATTAAAAAGAAAAAAGCGAATGAAGAAAATATTATAACCTTAATATTAATGAAAATTTGAAATAGATATAGGCTACTTAAGCAAAAGTTTGTAAAGAGAAAAAGTAGTAGCCTACTATAGCTATTAATTATATTTGCATTTCAGTAATTGTAACAAGAATAGTAGTAAGAATAATATTTTTTCTTTTAATTGCTTTTTTACATTTTGAATGAACATGAGTAGGCTATTTGTCGGTCTGTGTGAAGAAGGTAAAAAAACGTGCGAAATTCACAAACGAATACAACAGCAAATGTGTACGTTTACACAGTTTTAATGAAAAAATATTCTGATGACCAAGTTTATAATTTAATGCAGACGTTTTGCACATCTTTTAAAAGCACGCATGCTTGCAGCGAAACAACACAAAGTCTGGAAAAGGGCATGCTTTATATCTGAACAAAAAGTACAAATGTACGGCATTTAATACACATGGTCACCACGGCTTTAAATAAAACGCTCACAAAACATTTCCTGCAAAATATAATGTAAAACATCTAACTAAAAAGTGCATTGGACACAATTCAATATCACTTATTTGCAATTATTCACATATTTACTTGAAGACCCTATCCTTTAAAACTAGTTTAACTTTTTCAAGTTTGCCATTGTAGCATACTGTACTTGTGTGTGTGTGTGTGTGTGTGTGTGTGTGTGTGTGTGTGTGTGTGTGTGTTAAATCAAGTATAGTATTTGGTTTGCAGGCTGAGACAAGTTTAGTCTTCTAGGACGTTAGTAGCATAACTACTAACAACATAAAATAGTGAGCATTCCAGATGAAGCACATTTTCAGCCTGTTTTCAGCACAGTTAATTAGCTAACGAATATTATAGGCGATATCCTGTAAAACGACGAGCACTTGCCACGTGCGATTGAAACACGAAGCAGATCGCAGTGCTTGGAATTTGTCAACAGTCAACCCACTCGAATAAACACATATATTCTGGATATTTCAAATGTAAAAACTCTCAATTTTACAATATGGTATCCGTGTCGATCCGTGCGATTGGACTCATCGAAGGCAAAACTTAAAATCTGAACAACATACACATAAATTAACATCACTGCAACATAGATAGCTCTTGCCTTGATTGTATAGCCAGTGTTTTGTTTTTGTTTTCTTCAAGGTCTATAATTAAAAATTCAACTTTGGAGTACACCCGGAGGCCCAGTTCGCAGGTGTCAGTGCACCGCGACCGACTGCAGCGACGCGGGGCCCGTCAGGGTCGCGCTCGGGGTGGCGGGGCTGCTTTGGCTAGTCGCTGTCTGCGGGGAAGTCGGGCTCAGCGACTGGGGAGAGTTCGACAGGAAAGCGGGGATGTGGTGAGGCAATGCCGCCGGGGTGGGCTTAATCGGGACGGGGATCGCCGGTAAGGTCTGTCCGCCGTGGCAAAGCGACTTGATGGGCACGCCGTAGGCACTGTAATCGCTGCTGGTCATGGAGATGGGCGCCACGCTGTCCATCACGCTAGTGCTGTACATATGGGGCCAGGCTGTGGTCAGCTGGTTGTGGAGGGGATACCCGGTGGAGAACGCCAGCCCTCCAGGCACTTTATACTCTCGGGCGATGATGTTCTCGATGGCGAACGGGTGTTTGAACGTGGACGGCTGGGATACACCCAGGTTGTAGCTGGACATCTGGGGGAGGTGGGTGCCCAGGGCGCTGAGCCGGAGCTTGGCTTGCTGCTGGAGGTAGTGGGCAGCGTCCGAGGGCTTGCTGGGCGCCAGGTGCTCTGATGTCATCACCTTGAAGCGTTTGCGGCGTCGCAGGAAACTTCCGTTCTCGAACATGTCCCCACAGCTGGGATGGAGAGCCCAGAAGCTGCCCTTTCCGGGCTGATCCGGGCGCCGGGGGATCTTGATGAAGCAGTCGTTGAACGACAGGTTGTGGCGAAGGGAGTTCTGCCAGCGCTGGGTGTTTTCCCGATAGTAAGGAAAGCGGTCCATGATAAACTTGTAGATCTCGCTAAGTGGAAGCATCTTCTCCGGGCAGCTCTGGATGGCCATAGCGGTGAGGGAAATGTAGGAGTACGGTGGTTTCTGATCGCTGTATGTGTTTCTCCCGGGTCTAGGCATCCTGTCGAAATACTGCGTTGGAATTCACCTGGAAGTCTGTCCTCGAGTAGTATTTGATCGTTTTCTCTCTCTTTCTCTCCAAAGAGCGCCGAGAGTCGTCCTGTAAGTTCACTTTCTGCTATGAACTCACAAAAGAAGAAGTAGTAGGGTTTCCTTCTTCCCAGGCCAGCTTGAATAGACCAGATCCCCCCTCTCTCACTCTCTCTCTCTCTTTCCGTCTTTCTTGATAAGACTAGAGCTAAGTGGCTACCTCCATGTCCTTCCTCTAACCATCTGATAGTTTTATGTGGCGACATGGGCAGAAAAAGACCCCTGTAGAGGCGCTTCATTAATGTGCCACTTCTTTGCTATCACATGACAATCGCCTTGGGAGGAGGGGGGCTGGGAGAAAGGCATAATCTGGTTTCATTTACACCTATTTACATGGACACCTTGGGCCAATAGAAATCATTTCCATTTGAAGACAGTGCAAAGGGGTGAAAAGGCTCGGCAACCGGAATTGAACTGCGATGGCACCCGGTTACAGTGTGTGAAGGTATGTGTGTGAACCCTTCTGTGCGCTTCGTAGGGTGCTTGGTCTACAATTCACGCGTACAAATGGATCAACTGAGCAATGGGATGTTTGACATGGAAATTGCATGCAGTTTGCATTGTATCGTCACAGTTACTTTTCGCTTGTCTTGCTGTCATGACACAGTTCGTATGACTTTTGCCGGCTTTGTTATGCCTCCTTAGAATGAAAATGTCAATTGCATCCCATCGTAAACATGCGGAGGGCAAATTAAACCGTGTAGCGACATATTTCCCCGTGTATTTCCACATGACTAACCTGAGCGCCTCGTTATTATAATGAGCAAAGGGAGTCCTACATATGTCTTTTAGCCCATGAGCATATGTTTATTAGCAACTAGGAAATGAGCTAATGTGTCACGGATGGTCTTTTACTACAGTCAGGAGATATAGCTATATTTTATTAAATCACGATAACACTTTAAGGTGAATTTGCACACATTATATCTCACTATTATCATACTCTAAAAATGCACACTCAAAATAATAAGTAGCTGTCTTATTTTATTATTATTATCATTATTTTAAGTTTCAACCTACACAGATTATTTCATTGCACGCCTTCAACCACTTTTAATTAGAAATTAAATTAATTATTTTGACAAATGTAATAGATGGAAACAATGGATGGAAAATGTTACGGCATAATGATGAAAACACATTTACCGTGCGATTAATAACAATGGCAATGCGTGCTTACAAGCAGCTACTAAATAATTACACGCAGTTCATTAGTATTACACGGTTCTTAATTATGCAAATACACATTAACACTGTAAAGTGTGCACAAATCATCAAAGCTTGTGTTTTCAAATGATTAATATTCGCTTGATTTTAAAGATGTGGCCGGATCTCATTATTGCGGGTTTAAATGCGCGGGCACATCCTACAATATTAACAGCTATAGGCTACTTGTGAAACCTCTTCACAAAGCCGACGACAAGATAAATCTAAAAAGACATGACCTATGAACACATTAAAGCTTCCAACATATGGAAATATAGAATAATTCACAATAACAGTCGATGCAATGCAAATTGATTCTAATTTCGAATGAAAGTGTGAGGTGACCTGGAGGGTGTATTAGAAAATGTGCAGACACTTAAAAACAAACAAACAAATAAAAAAAACTTCTTGAAATGAAACTTCATGATGTCAGGCGGGCTTTTGTGCCCATGTAAAGCAAACTAAAAAAAAAGTACTTTAGATATGCAAATAAAGCCTTTATAGTGGCGTTGTGAAAACTGTATAAAATATCCATAAGTCAATTATATGAATGTGAAAAACGAATGGGAGCCTATTTTGAGCAATGGCCATTCAAGTTTTTTTTTTTTTTCTTTTTTTCCAGGGCTCACCAAGGGCCACCTTTCCGCTTGGCGAGTTTACAATGCGATTGACCACACACGAGCTCGCGGATTTGCTCATAATTTATGCAAATTTTCCACCATAAATCCACCAACGAGACCCATGTCTGCTCTGAGAGATTGCGAATAGAATCATTGCAATAACGCATTGTTTATTTTGATGCCTGTTTGGAAGATGCATGAGGAAAAGGTCTGTATCTAAACTTTGGGAAGAGAGAGAGAGAGAGAGAGAGACTTTTATCAGGCAGCTAATATTTACAAAACAGGAGGAAAGTACCAAGCAAAGCCATATAGTTTCCTTGGTTGCCACACAATCACCGTCTCAGAAACACTTTCTTTCCAAGCTAGGAAGTCATGCAGCTTCTCTCTGAGCCATGAAGAACTTCTTTTAACTTGTCATTCCTCTGTTTGTGTATTGACAGAAAAGGGCCAATGGATTTCACTTTTCCATGCTTCTTTCACTTGAAGTTTTCCAGAGTTCTTCCGAGGGAAGCAGCGTCGATGTGAAAAAGCAAGTATTCTTCAATGAATCTGTCCCTGAATTCTGACAGTGCGACACGAAGGATCCGACACCTTCAGTGAGAGAGAGGGAGAGATGGTGTTTGCGTGTGTCTATAGCGCTCAAAAAAAAAAAAAAAAAACATTTATTTCTCTGCCCAAATGTTTACCCAGACAATAAACAATAGAAAAACAACTACGTGACTTGTCCTAGTGTTCGAGGAAAGAAAGGATGCACTTGAAAATAACTAATGCAGGGAAAAATAGCGTTTTAAAATACATCTGAATAAAATAAATGCACAACGTTTGTAGCTGAGGCGAGATTGTCTCAAACTTTTAATATAAATTGTAATAGTTTAGAAATCTACAACATACTGATAAAAATAGGTCCACTGTTGTTAAAACCGAGAACACCAACTGAAAAAAAAAACATTTATTGTTATAATTTATTGTTATATATATATATATATATATATATATATATATATATATATATATATATATATATATAAAATAAATATTTAAATTAAACATAATAAAATTGAACTAACATTAAAATATACATTTCGAAAATAAACACTTCCATTCTAACTGGCACAAATACAAAAAACAATCAGTGTGTGATAGTCAATTTCCTATGCATTTCTCAGATTGTCCATCTTTGCTCTGGTGGCAAAGCGTTCCCGAATCTTTTATTTACACGTGTACCCTGTAAAATATATTTGCAATATTGTGCAAATGAGCCCAGTCGCCCGCGCGCTCCTTCGCTGATCATACAGACAGGCAGGCAAATGTTTTCACAGTTAATCGCGCGCACAAAGGCACAGTATCAACCTGTGATGAGGGACCACCCAACGCATTGCACCTTCTCCGTTTCTTTCGGGATAAAGTTTCCGGCAGCTGTCATGGGAATCAGCTTTGTCCTTAACTTAACGGTTAACCAATGTGACGAGGACGAGCCGTGCGTATTTATCCACTGGAGATTTGCTGCTTTTTCTTCCCGCGGGTCCCGCGCGCTATAATGCGCTCAAATGGCGCACTGCAAATGCCACGACTCTTGAATGGCTCGAGTCCCTGCAGCAGTAGATCAACTGTATAATGTGCGAGTGAGTTTGGTCATTTGTACAAGCTGAACAAAGGTTGGTCTAAGCCAAATTGCATTGCACTTGTGAACCGGGGGCTCTAGTCTTAAGTTTCTTTTACGGCTGGGGGGACCGAGAACAGTTTTGTGTGCATCTGAAAAAGCAGAAAAACAAAGGCACTTTCTGAAGCATCTTAAAGTAGAGTAGTGAGGCGTGACATTCCCAGGGCGATGGGACACAAAAGCTGAGGTCACGCGGATGAAAAGGAGAATCAAACAGCCACTTTCACACGTCTGCCCTCCGCCACACAATAGGAAACAAATGTTGTTAAAAGAGGATCGATGCCATTCATTGTAAGGCAGCGAATGATAGCAAAACAATATTGTCAAACTGAATCAACTTTGGGATATGCTGCCACCCAGGAAAAAAAAAGGAGGGACTGGGAGAAACTTTGGTCCTGCTTTTTACATCCATGCAAGGAGCCGTCAACAGAGGCGAAACTGCAGAAACATATTCACCATGTCAAGAAAAAAAAAAACCCTTACGATGCTTATGGAGTATTTTTATGACTCTAAAAATGTTAAGTTGCGTAACTAACCCCCCATCCCCCGAAACAAAGAAACAAAAACAGACAAACAACAACATATTAACATATTACAATATTTTAAATACAAAAATCATGAATTACTGAGTCATTAATTTCAGCAAATGTACTCCATATGATCTGATAAAAATTATGTGCCTTGCCATAAAATAGGCAAAAAATTCTAAATGTAAAAATACAAATATAAATACTTAATACATTAAAAATTGTATACATTTTTAAAATAGTATTATAAATTAACTGCTTTCCCTTTTCTACAAGGAATAACACATTCTACCAATTAATTCTACCATTACAAATTGAAAACGTGCATCACAAGTATATTCGAGTCATTTTTACATGACTGACGTAATAGACATACAAATGCTTGAATATATCGTCAGATATATTCATGTCAACCATCCAAAAATACAGCTGTTATATAATAAATATTACTGGCATATAACTATTATTATTATTATTATTATTATTATTATTATTATTGCTGCTGCTGCTGCTAGTCGTTAGAGCATGTCATGCTGTCAATCAGAACCCAGCTGAGCTCTCCGTAAACTCCATATGCATTTCATCGCATTATTAGCTTCATCTTTCTGCAGGGCAATGTAGATTTACCAAAGAACTAATGAATAAACAAATAACAATGGCTGGCGGTATAATTGACATTGTTAATGCAAACATTTGTATACACGTCATCAAAATGACTATTTCGAGACATTAACAACAGTGCATCAAAACTTAGGCCTGTTTAAAAAAAAAAAAAGATTTTTATGAAAAACACACTCTGAAGCAATCAAGTTTGTTTTATTCAAAATGCATTTGCAATTGTTTTTTTTTTTTTTGTTGTGCATTAAACCCGATCATGTGCTCAGAACTCACAGTTCTCTCAGAACTCACAGAAGTTCACATTTGCAGGTAACCTGCCGGACCTTTACATCTGATTGATCCTGCCTTGTCGATTCCGACCAGCATTGTTTTAATGAAGTCTGCGGTAATTTGCTTCCCCTGAGATGTTTTATGTTGCAATTAAGAGCGTATTTGCGATGTGGCGTATGAATATTCAAGAGAATGTCAATTAATTAGCAGACAGAGGGCTCTCATTACGATGCTCAAAAGCCTTTAGTGGCGGGCGAAACTACAGGGGAGGGGCTCGTGCGCCAATCCAGTTAAACACTATTATCTCACACTGCCCTCATTTGCTTGATGGACTTTGTCTTAATTATGGGCTTATGGTTTGTTAGCTGTATCATCACTTAACTTAAAGGAGCCACGGCGCAATAACACGCACACTAGCGAACAGACTGAGCTCAGCGTCTGTGGCTTAGATAGCCCATATAAATGATTTATAGAGCCTATTTTAAATGCTTAACGTTCATGTTACATATGTGTAATTATTGTTTACACGCTTCTAATTATGCATTGTTGTTTTAGCATGATATATCAGTTAATTTCTTGAAATAGAATGCACTGCAATTAAATCAATAAACATATTTCAAAATGTACCAATTTTTGTGGTATTTCAATTCACCATACAAACACATGGGAGAGTATTGTCGATGCTGTTGTTCTTTGCAGGATTTCCCCCGTTTCCCCAAAAGGTTACATCGATAAATACAAAGGTTAGCCGCGAAGCCGATTCCCATATTAGTATGCATGTAAAATTAATTCGCTGCTTCTCGGTGACATCAAGAAGAAGTACCTGGGAGAACGACGCCTTCAGGGCATGCAGAACATATGCTGGGATTACAGTTAATGGACTAATTACATAAATTAGGCATTCATTATACAACACATCAGGTGTGGAGGATGTCTCAATCGAGTGTAGTTGGGGACGTTGAGGGAATCAAAAGGGGTTTTACTAAAAGGCCGGTCAAGACTCTTTTGTCCAGTTTTTCCCCCCTTTCAAAAACAAAGTGGAAACACGCAAACAAAAGACGGCTGATTAGAATTGAGTATTTTTTATACATTCCCCAGGATAGATAGATAGATAGATAGATAGATAGATAGATAGATAGATAGATAGATAGATAGAAGTAGTTCTTCATTCGGCCGTCAGATGGGAGCAAGAATACAACTGAGACTGCTGAGTACACTGAGAACTTCAGTTTTTATCCCAACACATTGCTATGATTTTTTTTTCCTTTCGTTTTAAATTAATCAAAATAAAATATATTGGGTTAATCAGTTTTATGATTCCTGTTATTTTTCAACTTAAATTTAAAACAGCAAGATTAGACAGTACTATACTGAACAGTGTATAACTAACATTTTCACACTAGCATATTCATACTCATATTTACTGTATACAGCAGGAGGTTTTTCAGCACCACGGAGAGCTCCTGCAGTTTCCACAGTGCCCTCCCTCAGTCTACCATTGCTGCATACTGCTCAGAATGGCACAGATCAATACAATATAATACATCATCATGTCTGGAGGGATGAATTACAATGTGGGAAAAAGAATGATAGGAAGACAGGAACTTTATAGCTAGAGATCAAGTCTTTACCACATCCACCTGTGTCTTATGGACATCTGGTACACAACTGTGACACAGCTGGCTACCGCTGCTAAATGAATGACACCTGTCTATCTCCCCATGTGTATTTGCGGGCACAGGCTTGTGTGTGAGGGGGAACATGTGCATGTGGAGGGTCTCAGCTCTCCCCAGTTCGTTGCGTCCATATGGAGAAGAACAGCAGGAGTGATGAGCGCTCTACCTGGGGCCCATGTTTGCACTACTGAGTGTGACCAGGAATGTGTGTGTGTGTGTGTGCCTGTGTGTGTAATAAACCACTGCATAATTCATGACTGCCACAGGGAAGCTGTGTTATTGGATGCTGTACCTTCCAAACTGATCGGTTACTCAACTGAAGCCACTTCTGCTCAGCTTGTTAAATAACGGAGGATGGCAAAGACATCTAGAGAAGAAACTGCTTTAATAATTTGTTACTATAAAAGTAATTAACAGACTGGCTAACCATATATGTGGATTGCTCAAAACTTACTGTGGGGGTTTATAAAAATGTATCTTTTAGTTTAAGCCCCAAATTAATGTTCTAATTTGCATATTTGCAATGTCATTGATTCGAAGAACACAGCACATGACCTGTTTACGTAATGGCTCTAGTGTTGTGCATCCTTGTATCATATATCGCTGATAAATAAATCTGCATTTATGTCTACAAGATGTATTTTTTTGAGTAAATGAGTGAAAAGGTGATTGAATAGGCCTATTCACAGATATGTGTCTCGTTGTTTTAATTAGACATATTAATAATTACAGATTGATTTGGCATGATCATGTGCTACTGACAGAAATTAAGAAATTGATGTCATTGTAACCAAGACAATTAGAAGGAGTGGTACATTTTGGAAGCTATCTAATCAATGTAAAGATACAGTTTCACAATATCAAATAAGAATAATTATTCTATAATCGTTCTCATGGTAATTTATATATATATTTTTTTTTTTCATGGGTTAGGGTTAGGTTAGGCACCACGTATTGCACCCTGTATTTATTTTTATTTATTGAGATATGAAAAAATAGACCTGAATGAAAAAGATGACAGGATATAAAAGAGAACAAGGTGAGTTTTGTAATGAGGAATACTACGCTAGGTAAGTTTGAGTATGCAAATAATATAGTCATTTAGATAAATATGAGAATAGAAGTGCCTTACTCAGTTACACACAATATGCAAACATGTCACGAGTCAATATGTCTGGTCAAATGAGATGAACTGTAACACTCACAACTGGCCCGAGGGTCCCATGAGTGCACTTAACCTTTGACCCTCCAGACCTTTTCAGTCACTTTGCTAGTCTTCTCAAGCACATTTTATCACATGAAACATGATCAGATCCTTGTTGTTCTACCATCATTCTCTTTTAAATGTGTTCCTTATAACGTAGCATTAAAACAGCAATGATCACACATTTATTACACATACACATAAATCTACAGTGTACTCTTTTAAATAAGTAACGCAAGTTTAAACCCAGTTGACTTTTGAATAAAAAGTGATTTTGGTGAATCACCCATACAGACAGTTCCTGCAATAGAATCGTTCAGCTCATTTGAATATTTGCTCATACCCCCCCCCCCCCATACTAATTCATGAGTTCCTGCACCTATTCAATTGAGCCCCTGCAAAAATAAATTTGAATCCATGGACCAACTCATTTGAGTCCCTGCACAAAGTTAATTTGAATCACGTCATGATTCATTTGTTTCCCTACTTTGATTAATTTGATTCCTTGCAAAGATTCATTTAAGTCCCTGCACAGATTAAATTTGAATCCCGGCACCAATTCACTTGATTCCTTTCATTGATTAATTTGAGTCGTTGCACAAATTAATTTTGAATCCTTGTACCGATTCATTTGATTCATTACATCAATTTATTGGAGACCCTAGACACAACACAGCTCACACATAAGTCACTTACAAATCAAGTAGCTTTCTGTTGGTCAGCTTTGCGAATTCACCTGACCAGCTTGAATCTGAGCGGGGAACTTTTTCGCCCTCATGCGACACTCCTTATCCGGAGGTTTCCGACTGAAATAAATGGATTTTGTTCGCAATATTTTGCCAAGCAAGAGTAAATCTAACCAAAACAATTAATAATAAAATCTATCAATCAGAGCATGTTTCAAACAAAAAAACAATGTCTCAACAATCAACTGACAACATACACACAATATCCCCAAACCCTCAATTTACAAGTTAAGGTTAACGACATACGGCCATGACCCTCCCTCATCAGTAAACCATCCAATCTCACACGCCTCCTCAATATCACTTCCTATCTTTCATGGCACTCTGGTAAACAGCATACCATCATCAGCTGAGCTCTGCTTTTAATATGACCAGGAGAGGCTGGGCGGCTCCGTGAGGCCCATATACTCGTAGAGACCTTGTTAATGAGCGAGAGGCACTTAGCCAACTGGGACCAGGCGAGGGGGCATACCATCTATCTTTCATCTCACGCGTCGAGGGATGTCTCAGTCTCCCAGGACACCACTAAAACCGCTAAGGATCACAGCCACATGCTACGCACCCCTGTTTAAATTAGTGTTTACCGCACTGATAAACAACAACACCTTGTTTTATGTCAGGACAATGTGAAGTGTATCCTTAGGGCAGGTAATGGGATAATGAGGAGCGGATACATAATTCAGACTCAAAAAAGTGCTTTACAAGAAACAAACGGAGTCCAGTCTTTCGCAGGGGATGGGAGTGAATGGATCGTAGATGATCGGTGTGACATTAGCTATGCTTACATACATCCAGGTAATCTGTGTAGAATCGGTTCTGCTGGACTGAAACACCTTCATTAAACATTTCATTCATTCACTCTGACTGTACTCGACCTCAATTAAGTTTTGATTGAATTGGAAAAGAGCGTGTAGATTTGAAATAATCCAATCAAAAGGAAAATGTTAAGCATATAAACACTTAAATCCAACTCTTTTCTCAATTGAATTCAAAAATATTTTGTGCAAAGTGTCGGGACATGCATGTTTACATACGTTTTATGTCTTACGAATGTGCATATGTTTATTTGGTCACACTTTATTTTAGGGTCCAATTCTCACTATTTACTAACCGTTAACTATGACTTTTGCCTCAATTAACTCCTTATTTCCTGCTTATTAATAGTTTATAAGGTAGTTGTTAAGTTTAGGGTATTGGGTAGGATTATGGATGTCATGCGTTATATGTACTTTATAAGCACTAATAAACAGCCAATTTGTTAATAATAGACATGCTAATAAGCATATAGTTATTGGTGTGAATTGGACCCTATACTAAAGTGTTACCGTTTATTTACATCTCACATTTTGCAACCTAGTCAGCAGAGGAGATTACTAAATTTACTTAATATTGGCTAAAAAGTTCTTCTGACAAGGCTTATTATAATTAACTAAAATAAAGTAAATAAAGTAAACTTTGTGTGAAATAAAACAAATTACATAAAAAATATATATATTTTAGTTATGTCTTATTTTCTATATAAACAAATACAAATAAACAAAATGTAATAAAAGCTGTATATACTATAAATGATTAAATGTTTCCATACTTTCCTTGAGTTTTAACAACATTTAAAATTAAAACAGAAAATGAAAAAATAAAATATTATTCAAAATATTAACATAGTATATAATAGAAACCATGTTTTTGATATTTGTCAGTTTTATTTTTCTTTCAATTTAACCTGAAGTACTAAAATAACTAAAATAAAAATGTATAAAATCTATAGACATAAGACCAATAAAAAATGAATAAATAAAATGTTAACTAAAATGAAAGTAAAAACAGAAAATGCTAATAAAATGTATTTCAATTATTAATGAAAACTGTAATCGCAAATCAGTAAAACAACTCTTCTGGAATATTTAATTTACCCTTAAGTGCTAAAATAACAAAAACAAAAGACATATAACAAACTATATAGACATATAAAAAAGCGAAAATTAATAAAAACTCCAAAAATAAAATAAAATGAAAAACAGAAAATATAAATAGAACCATCTAACTCAAAATATTAACAAAAAATTATAATGATACACTGCTTCTGTTTTTACCTGAGAGATAAAATGTTTGCGGTAGCTTTGATGACATTACTGCTCTGCTTTCTCTGGTTCTGAACACGGTGACAGAGCACTGAACTTTTGATCAGAATACACAAATATGTGAATTGGACTCCGAAGTTTAGGATTCATATAAATAATGTTCAGAATCTGAAAATATTGTGCTTGTACATACACACCTTCCGAGGCTAAATGTCCTTACCACAGCAGTTTTCTCTTTCATGAGCGTGATGCTAATGAGGTTAGCCACTTAACACACAATAGGCTTTATATTTAAGATGCGGCGCGCCTCCCCTCGCTAACTCATGTAAGACCACCCTCTGCTGTCCCTGCCCGCCCCGTGTCTTTGTTTATGGCTCAGTATCATTTTAAGCAGTTAGGGCCTGTCACAGACATCCAAATACTTTAATTGGGCCTGATTTACGCTGGCCCGAATTAACAGCATCTCTGTTGTCGAGCACAAACAAGGGCCCCCGGTAAATCATGGCTCTGTTAATAGGGCCAGGCAAACAGTCAACTGAGCATGCCGGAGCTATCCCGTGCTCCTCGGGAGTTGACCAGCCCTGTGTGCCTCCCGCTGCAAGGTAATATGCATGACACATTTCCAGGCACTAATTCATTTGTTTAATAATAAGATGTGCTAACCTGTGCCGAAAACAGTGTGCGATTGGAGGAGGCCAGAATGGTACTATTAATCCATGGCTAATCAAAGGGCAGGAGATGGCGCCGGGTTCCGGCATACTGGAATATTTGGCTTCCTGCTAAAGAATGCTAATGGTGAGCGCATGTACGGCGCCGTCTTCGCTTGTTTAATCTCGCCTAACGATATGAAGGAGCTCCTTGACTGGCGCAAGGAAAGTCATCTAATGCATATATAATGTGTGGCGGCACTACTGCATTGTTTCTCGAAGAAAACTGTTGATCAAGGGCTCTCCATCATTATAGAAACCAAGGAGTGCTAATCAAGAGCAGTGGGATTATGGGAAAATGAGATGATGGGTGGCCACTATCAACACTCGCGTCGCATGAAGAGAATTTTAAGAATTTTAGAAATCTGTTGTCGAACTGAAATACTTATTTTTTTTTTTTTTAGACTGTGGAGATTTGAAGGTCAAAAATATGAATGAAGATAATGTGGGCCCATATGTTCCAGCAGCCTGAGAGGTGCGTGATGAAGACATCAGGCTGACCGCTGGGCTCATGTGTGATAAATAATACAGGAGATGCTTCATCTGAGCTGAGAGTGTCCAGGGAGAGTAGCCCTGCAGTAAAACCTCCACAGGGACTGGTAGAGAAAAAACTGTTACCAGACAAATATATAATCTCACTTCTGAATTAACTAACTGAACTAACTTTTGCCATAAATACAGTCAGACAGGCATATTAATATATATCCAATATACATTTTTATAGTTGCTGACCAATGTCAATGCTATGTAATATGATACAAATATTATTTAAAATAAATATACAAAATATTATACTATTATTTCAGTCTTATATTTGAGTATATAATCATATATAAACATGCAAAATATTATTTAAATTATTTTTTTAAAACAATATACACTGATATATAAGTGGCTCAGCTGATGAGCCAATGGGTTGGAAAACCGGGAAAAACAAAAACGCATAATGAAATTTATAATACATCATATATATATTTGCAATATTAAGAATACAATGCAACTAACAATATATAATAATGCATAGTTATATTAGTAAAAACATCTCACTTTTGTTGCTGATTTTAGAAGTGATGTTTGTGATATAATAAAAAATGTCCATATTATATATACTTTTTTAGATTCAAGACAAATCATATAAGCTTACTTCTGAATAACTAACATTTTTGCCATTAATTCAGATGTTATGACATTTAAACAAAGGCATATTACTTATAATCTAAATCAAATATATATTTTATAGCTGTTAGATGTCCAGTCAGTGCTATTACAAAATACAGAGCAGATAACATGCTGAACATCTTTAATATATTAGCTATCATGTAATATAATGTTGAAATAAGCAAAATAAATAAATAAATAAATAAATATCTCTCTCTCTCTCTATATATATATATACAGGGATTTAAATATTTTTTTTTTTTTACCTCACAAGCCAATTTGGCTGCTAAATTATATATATATATATATATATATATATATATATATATATATATATATATATATATATATAAAGCATTAGATGCATAATCAAGCAAAAATCTGATTATAACTTTTCTTCATACTTAAAAATTTAATATCACATTAATCATTTTAAAAGTTAAAAACAAAACAGTATGAGTATTTGAAGGAAACAGTGCTGTTATTCTGTAGAGGTTTTTTATGCCTTGTGTCAGGGTTCTAGTTATAAAAACTGCATAAAAATGACACAGACACAAAACAATGTGTCAGCCGGACAATTCTAAAGGTCAATACCTTCTCTATTTACGGTTTATGTGCAATACAATCACAGATTACGGTTCAGTGGATTGACTCTCTTTTAAATATAATCATGACGTATGGTCTGTTCGTTTAATTACATCTCGTCTAATGACATTCTCAGGAAGGGCGTGCAAATCAGATTCAGAGATTAGGAACAAGTACAAGTACAATTTACCATGTTTAATCCAACTGAAGAAACATACTCATTAAATGCATCACAGAAAAAAAAGGGATTATTGTTAGGAAGAAAAGTGTTCCCAATTCACTTTATGTTCTGAAATATTCATATTCATTCCTGGAAAAATAAATTCACAGAATTCATTCTGCTAAACCAAAAAGTAATAACTTTTTCTCACTCTTTGATATCAGCAGTCGTTGGTAAAGCTTTAAAAATGTTATTCAACTTTCAACTCGTTCCTGTAATAAAGCATAGTTTGAAAAAATGTACGATCTAATTTAACAGTTACCTGTTCTGTGTGACTTCAGATCAGCCCACCTCCGTGATCCAATTTTGATTGCCTCCTAATCATGTTCTAATTTTGAATGTGGACTTGTTATGCAAAAGAAATGGAGAAACTAATCACATTTGCCCTGTCAGAGACGGGGAAGATGTGCGCCAGGGGAGCGTGCCGTACTGGGGTTATGAAGGAAAAACCAAGGCGTGCAGATCTGACAAATGTCAAGTACCACTGGATGTTTGAAATCAGCCATGCCTGCGTATGATTTCTGCATCCCTGTAGCTTTAAGCGTCTAACTCATATAGTTAGGAAAATGTCCAATTCCCATATCTACGTAAAAACGATTACAAGCCCAAATAACTGCTTTCAGAAATCTGTTTCTTTAGCATTAAGAGTGGAAATGACGTCACAATTTGCATTTTGGGGTCAATTATTCCTTTAAAACACAACATTTTACACATTCTATCAGTCAGATGGTAACATTTTTAACCAAATTTAAATAACCCTATTTAATAACCTACCAGACAAAAATTTCTTCATTAGCTTTTCAGTCCAACCAAAATCAGGAGATTTTCACTTGTGCCTGTTAAATCTGGCCGCTCACGAGGTTTGTCTTTGATCTGAATGCCCTGCGCTCGTAATATGACCTAAAGGCGCATTTCACAGCTGCATTGTGAACCATAAGTTATAGCGTTTAGGTGAACTTTGACCCCAGTTTTATACTAATGGACCCCATATATTCACTTAAATGCATGAAACAGTGTGAAATAATATAGAGAGAACTCCAAATGTCATGACACCATAAAGCTTACCCGTGCTCTTTTAGGAAATATGTAGTGCTCTTCACAGGGAATGCTAATATTGAGGGTAGCTTACAGTGGTAACAAATTGCTTCATAAGCTATATAAAAAAATGACATTGTTTTTAGTCTTCATTCTATCCACTTTCTTAAATATGTAGCAAAATATAAGTAAATATTATTTAGCGCGATGCTTATGATATTGCTACTGTGCATGAGATATGCTTATCTAACACATAATCCTTAGGCTATCAACACATTTGGCTAAACTAAATTGTAAAAACTTGCAGTGGCATACCTGGATAGTTTAAACTGAAAAATTAGTCAATTTTTGTATCATTTTTTTTCTTGAAATCCTGACCGTTTCCACCACAGTGCTCTCAAATGAAGTATTTTGTGAGTTCTTTGATGGAAAGCTAAATTTACTGTATGACTTTTGTATCATTAATGCACACAATGTAGAATTATCATACTTTTTGCATAATTAGACCGAAATACTGTTTTGCTTGAAATAACACACACACACACACATACACACATACACACACAGCAAGTGATATTTACCTTGGAACTGATTGAAAGACGGTAATATTTTGTTATAGAAACATTAAACATTTAAAATATTTCACTCTCTGTTTTAGTTATATCTTTGAAAACAAAACAATCAATAATAATGAATTTTCAAAATGGAAAATCTGCATCTGGGACAAAAATACTGCAATGAAATCTATAAATAGAAATCATTAGAAACGGTTCCAGTACAATTTAAGCCATAAAATCCCTTGAAAATAAAAAAGTGCCTGCAGTTTAAGGATCACACAGTTAGCATAAAGTGGCAAAATGCTGAAGAGTCCTGACATTCTTTCCACGAGCCTTCAGTTATTTGATCACTTTGGATGCTAATGCTTCCATATAATCCATTTTATAAGCTGCATGTGAGTTTCCCGTTCCTGAATAGCACCAACAAAGCTAGGCCTCTCAATATCCTAGTAAGACAGAACACTGTAAGTATTCAGTTTTTTTTTCTTGTGGTCAATAGACGCACGATGGCAATCACGGGGGAAAAGCAGATTTCAGCAGGTATCAGTCATCCTCTTTGTAGCAATTAGCCTAGCGCTATTACTACGCACTGGTATCTGCTGAGACAGGCACTAAAACTCTGGCTGACACGGACCAGCTGATTAGCCAAGCTTAATTAGCCACACTGCCTTTTAAATGGGGAAATCTTACTCTGCCTTTAAACCTCAATTGGGACCAAAGACTGCGAAGCTGCAAAGACCGTTTCAGCACCTTAATGATGCTAAAATGGACCGCTTCAGACCGCAGAGAGAAATCAAGATCGGCCGTGCAACGTGGATAATAACCAATTGGAAAAGGTCAAAAACAACATACTGTTTAATAAGCCAGTTGGAAATTTTGTCAGATAAATGCTGAGCGAACTCAAGAGGCTGAAAGGCTAATGCTATATGCTAAAGGGAGCACAAAGGTTTGTACTTTAGCAGTGAAAGATGCCAGGTGTGATTTAGGCAAAAATGGCCTCAAATATTGATGCTAGCCTGTCAAATTTACAATAGGGAGATACTGAAAATGCTAATACGTTCATCAGTGTAACTGCAATATGTGCTTAAAGCTCAGTAATGAATTTTAGCCAAAAACAATGTACTTTTAAATAAGAAAAACTCTCGGAAAAATGCAGGTTGCAAAATATGAAGAAAAAAATGTCATAAGATATTGACAATACCCTATTAGCACACATATATCAAAGAGACCACTGTTTGATATCTGCATTTACGTCATATTTTTTAGAGTGTTTGCTCATCTGAAATATGTAGTATAGGACGATTCCTATCAGATGTCAAATAGAAATTTAGAAGATGTCTTAAAGATGTTTATGATTTAGAATGTATGTATAACTGACATCTTAAAGACAGCTATCAGATGTTTGTACACAGCAGATGCTTTCCAGATGAAGCAATCATTAACAGATATCTTGCAGACATTTGTGTGCTATCTGGGTAGCCTGTGACACTGACAAATATGATATGCTAATGCGTATATCAATATTTGGAAATATTCTCAGATAAATCCAGAGCAAATGTGAGAGGCTGAAAGGCTAATGCTAAATGCTTAAGGGAGCATGAAGGTTTGTACTTTAGCAGCTCAGGTTGATAAAAGATGGCAGGTCCCAGATAGCACACGTACGTCTGCAACATGTCTGTTAAAGATCTCTTCATACTGTTAAATAAGCCATTTGGAATTGTTGTGGGATAACTGCAGAGGGATTGCGAGAGGCTGAAATGCTAATGCTAAATGCTAATGGGAGCTCAAAGGTTCGTTAAACGCTCATGTGGTTGTAAGATGCCAGCTGAGATTTGAACAAAAATGGCCTCCGATTTTGGAACCAACGTGTGAAATCGACAAACAGGATATGTTAATTAATAATGCTAATGCGTGCATCATCTTAACTAGACATTGGCCATTCCAGCGGTGGTTTGTTTATGTACTTAAAGCTCTGTAATGAATCTCAATAGGAGCTAAACCAACTCAGGTAAAACGGCTCAATAAACGAGGCCAATAAAAAGCATTTCATCTGAGGTGTCAACATGATTAATCATGCACTAAAAAGGATCCGGGACCTTCGAGTAGATGCGGTGATTGCAAAGACGATTTACATCTCGGCATTAGCGGCTACAAGACAAGCCGTTAAGTGAGGCAGCCCATGCAACAGTATGAATATTTAATTAATAATTAGTCATGTAATTCCTCCCCAGGAATTATTATCCCTAGAACTGGTTTGTGAATTTAATTATTAGAAGCCTTTTGTTTCCATGTCCCCCTCATTACTGTCAGGATTGATGTAACACAAACTTCATTAAAAAATAAAGCAAGTGTCTTAATTGCAAGGCTACCCTGACTGAAGTTAGAATTAGCCAACTCAGTGATGTGCAAATGAGAGCATTATTTAAGAAACATGCTGGAAGTAGTTATGCTAATTTGGAGGGTTCACAGTAGCAGACCTTTTCACTTGCAGTTGCATATTCATTAAATACACTATGCAAATTTAATGTAGCAGTCTTAGTAATGCCTTGTTAATTTATTCAGATTTATTGAGTACGACTTGTAAAAAGTACCAATTTAATTACTCGATCTCCTTGGGAAGGTAGCGGGATACGGCGGCGGAGCTTTTTCGACTGTGTAAATCAGGATTACTGTGCTTTGATAAGGAGCGAAAGGACACTGTTTTTAATAACTGGGCTTGAGAGACATATTTGATTTACTTAAGCCGCACGCAAAGAGAAAATCACTTAAGTCATCTTAATGGAGGAGAGAAATGGCCAGAAATGTTGTGCTTGCTTGACCGAATTAGAATAGATGCTGAGTCCACAGCAGTTGGTGGGAATGAGACCACTGAGACCAGTAAAAATAAATGGAGATGCTGGAGAGCGTGGTGAGACCCCTTGGCTTTATACGTGCGTTTCCTTGCTTTCACACAAACAGCCCTAGAAAATAACAGAGACCAAACCATAGTAAGTGATAGTCTCAGATTTCTTTTGTTAATTTATATGATTTTATGTTTATAAATATGATGGTTGAGTAGCTGTGGTGCTAATGTGAGCAAAGTGAGATTGAGTCTGGTGCACATTGTTTTCTGTTACACATTTCTTTCTCTGCTATACTCTTAATTATACCTATACAGTTCTAGATTTATTTTCATTAATCAAAACTAGTTGAAATAAACCTGAAATAAAATATAAATACTAGATGAAGTCATCTTAAAGGGTTAGTTCACCCCAAAATGAAAATTGTGTCATTAATTACTAACCCTCGTGGTGTTCCAAACTTGGAAGACCTTTGTTCATCTTCAGAACACAAATTAAGATATTTTTTGATGAAACCGGAGAGCTATCCAACCCCTCATAGACAGCGACTGAAATGTTTCCAGGTTCAGAAACTTAGTAAATACATCATAAAACAGTTCATGTGACATCAGTGGCTCAACTTCAGTTTTGCTACGAGAATACTGTTTTTTTTTTGTTCGCAAAGAAAACAGAAACAACATAATTTACTCAACCATAATTCTCTCCCGAGTTACGTACGCACGCTTTCATTTAAGCGTGAACACCAGTTTATATGCAAATTACGTTCATGCGCGCGTTTTCCCGCCGAACGTAAACAACGCTGATTATGTCCAATACATTCTTGGGTACTCTCCAAAATGGCGGAAGACGTAACTTGGGGCAGAAGAAAGGTTTAGTAAATGATGTTATTTTGTAATTAATATTATTATATGTAATTATGATAAATATATTATCGTAGCATCGCAAAACTTGAGCCATTGATGTGACATGGACTGTTTTATAATGTATTTATTACATTCTGGATATGGGAACAATTTAGTGCGTTGCTGTCTATGGAGTGTCAGATAGCTCTCTGGTTTCATCAAAAATATCTTAATTGTGTTCTGAAGATGAACGAAGGTCTTACAGGTTTGGAATGACAAGAGGGTGAGTAACTAATGACATAATTTTAATTTTAACTTTGTCACGATAACGGTTTTTTTTTTTTTTCTCCCCGGACTCCATTTCCCATAAACCCCTGCCTAAGAACTCATTATTGCACAACATGGGTCTCCAATCAGGGAAACTATAAAGGTTGCACACATTCTTTACAAAACCAAAAAATATAAAAACTGACAAAAGCGATTTTTTTTAAATTACTTAAACTTACAACTGAAAATATAACAAAAGTGATTCTAATATAATAGTTAAAATATAATTCAATGTATTTTGTGATTCACATTGAAAGAAAAAGCAAAATGCAAATAACCATGTAGCACGTATAATTAGGATAAAAATATATATATAAAAAAGTAACTGAAAAAAGTAAAAAAAATAAAATAAAAGCACGAACATGGACTGTGCAGCTTGCAATTATTAATAATTATACTTATGTGGAGTATTATTTGGAGAGGATACAACCAACTAAATTATCATTAAACATATAAGAAATAATCATTATAACATGGTTATGATATTCATAAATAACCATTAATAAATTAATAAATGTTAATAAGTCAATGTTTGAATATAATTAATTTGAATAAATTACCATTATTTAATTAATAAATACATTAATAAATTATTAAATGAAAATTAGTTTTACGACTAATTATAATTATTTTGTTGCTAATTTTGGTCCCAACTTAATGCCCAGCATAAAATTAGCAAATCCTAAAACAAAACTAAAAACTACTAAAGCACATAAAGTTATCAAAACTGTGTGTAAAGCTACTAAAACTAAGTT